>NC_137641.1:8516920-8791920 GCF_963383615.2 Lipophrys pholis | reverse complement strand
GAGATCTAGGAGGCCACTTAATGCACTGCAGGTGCTCCACCCGCACAAAGAGGGTCCAGCACAAGCTCCTCGTGCACACCACCACCACCACCACCACCAGCTCCACAACAGCATTCGGGACTATATTATTTACCACCTATATTAACAGCAGTGTCGCAAGTGACTCTTTACTACATCTTTGACAGCTTTTTTTTTTTTTTTTTTTTTTTTAACTGTAACCCCTCTGATGCATGTAAGTATGAAAGCCTTGATCAAGATTTGTTTTCCTGTTTTTATTCCTCTCAGGACATGAATAAATAAAGTTACAGAAACATCCAGTGGACTCTAAACGCCTGAGCATTCAACCTGAAACATAATGAACCTTCTGGAAAAATTAATAACTTGTGTTTTGTTGTAGGCTGCAGAAAAGTGTGCAAATTAATAGCTTATGTATTCAATGACAGTCGGTACCTATTAGAAATCCCATTGTCACTTAAAAGAAATTATACTAAGTACTCAAACGCCAGTAAAAGTATCATGTAAAAGTTGAACCTTTCCCTCATATGAGTTACCACTATTAATTCAAAATAACCCCCCAAAATGCTCGGAAATCGTCTCTTGGCAATCTAAGGTTCGTTGGCTTCTTGTGGCCTTGAGCGTTCCCCACACCCCAGCTGCGATGGCTTCAGCCCTTCATGCTTCCCTACTGATGACCCAGAATTTCCTCCTCAAGAACAAGTCTGCTTCAGAGGACTTCTTGATGGCGCTGAAACACACAGACGATTGTACAACAGACTAACTGAAAGAAAGGAAGACAGAATTTGTCTACAAATAATCTGGATTTTTTTTGGGTAAATAAAATGCTGCTATTTTCCTAAAGGACACTGCAATTTGATGTTGGATTGATTCAGACGTTGAGTACTACTGACGGCCCGAGGTGTGAAATCCACGGCCCGCCACCGGTGTGCTTCCCGTGAAGCGCTTCCCTCACCTTCCCTTCTCATGATCTTTTCCAACCCGAAGAGGAAACACTAACTGCGTTTGAACTTGACAGATTATGCTGGGCTGCAAGTGAGTGTAAACACCTGCAGACCAACAGGTGGCTGTCAGAGAGGCATTTCTAGATTAGTTTCACATCTCATTGATGTGAAAAGGAGCACAGGATAAACATTGACAGGGTGACAGGGTAATCCCTCGCTTGTCTCATGGCTGGAACTTAAGGCCGTCCTTTTTTACCGCAGGTCTGCAGGGTTAAACACTTCTCTCATATGTCGTTGCAGGACACAACTATTTACGCTTCTATCCAATAAACTTGCAGCTTCTGCCCAGCTTCATCCAGATTCTGCTGATCCCAGCTGACTATGGGTGAATGCAGTACACGCCCTATAACACACACTTTCACATCAACACACACTCAACAAAACACATTAAATGTGTGATTTTGGATTGTGGAAAATCAAAGTACTGACAGAACAGACAATGCTGGCAGGAGAACATGCAAACTCTACACACTCTGGTTGTTTTTGCGTTCACGGTGTTATATTGTTTGCCATTTTATATTATAAGCCACTTTCACTTTAAACGCGCCAAATCAGTACTCGTCCTTCTATGGGTGATCTTGAAATAGTGTCCCTTAATGTTCAGGGGATAAATAATAAATAAAAGACAAAAGATCCTGACTTTTTTGAAAAAGGAGAACACAGAAATAGCTTTACTATCTGAAACGCACTTGACATTGAGCACCTGAAACTGAAGCGGGCCTGGGGGGGTCAGGTGTTCACCGCTTACTACACTAAATACTAAATACTACACCGCTTACATATAACTCTTTGTATATTGAATAAAATGGCTCGGCAGACCTCTCCCCTTTGTAATAAATGTAGAAAAGAAGTTGGAACATATTATCACTATTTCTGGCAATGCAAAAATTCTGGGGTGCAATTTCTCAAGAAGTGAGTGGCTGTTCATTCTTGGCCTTCCATCAAAGTCGGTTGCTTTGACTCGACCACATTTCAAACTGTGTGACAAACTGCTGTTATTGGCAAGAAAATGCATCCTGATAAATTGGGTAAAGGATAAACCACCAACCGTTACACAGTGGTACAGAGAGATATTTAGGGTCCTCCCTCATGAAAGGATTACTGCAGTTCTGAGAGGCAATGTCAGGTGTTTCAAAGATGTGGTCTCCTCTGCTCAGCTATTTACCCAAAGAACTGACTGAAGTTGTGATGAGGGGACAGATTGACATGAAGTAGAACCCATTGGGAGCTAACCAATAAGCATCCTCCTCCTTTATCATTGTGTGCTCTACTATCAACATGGCTCAGCTGGCTTTGTGCCTCGTTATCAGGTCCATATTAAGCCTGTCTGCAAAGGATCTTCGAAAACTGATCATAAAGCGTATGACATTGGGCTTCGGGGTGGGGTCGGGGGGGTGACAGCTGGATCTTAACTTGTATTGACAAAGTACGGTGGCTGTATTTAGGGCCCGAGCATGAAAGGCCAGGACTTATTTTCCCTGTCTCTCAACTGCAAATTTATTTAAACGATTAACATACCCTTAGATTTTTGAGAGGGAGTTTTTTTTTTTTCTTTTTTTTTTTTTTTTCTTTTTCCTTTCTCTTTTTGCAATGTGATACAATGGCATGATGTACAACTTAATTTTCTTTTGTTTATTTGTGAAATCTAAAAAACAATAAAACTCTGTTTAAAAAAAACAACAACCCATGGTCGTCTCATTAGAGGAGATTACTAACCACTACATCACCATGCCGCCTCATCTCTCCCTTATTGTGTTAAATTAGGGTTAGTGCTGGCAAAATGTGCTTGAAATATCCATAATCCTACCATCTTCTGTGTTTTTTTTCTTTTTTCAAATTTACTTGTGGGTTGTAAAAGATGTGGACGGCGCCGAATGTGAGATGTGGGCCACCAGTTGTCCGTGTATTTGGGATTAAACTATATCTGTATTACTAACATTAAAGTCTGTGTAAATGGAATTTTAACACTAGTAAAGAATATTTCAAGTAACGTTTTGTTACTTTTTAGAGTCAGGCTTTAAAAACACAATTTAACGTTGTTTATATGTGATTATAAAATCTTGTGTGAAAATGATTTAAAAAAGATTTGGTTGGGGGGGGGGCGCTAGTGAGCTGAAATGGAGTTGGACGCGTTTCGTTTGGCTCCCGCTGGACCTAAACGCAAAATATTTCAATAATATCTTCCATCGACTTTTTGAACCACTGAACGCATGCCGAGGGCCTGGTGACAGTCTACGTCCTTTTTCAGATTGAGATAAGGGATTCCAACTGGAGAAAATATAAATACAGCGGATCGGCTGCGGCAAGACCCAACACCTCCAGCCAGCGTACCTCCGGCGTCCCGGACACGGCATCTAGCCACGCCCAAGCTACCTCCAGCGCGGATCCCTCGGGTACGGACAAAGAGGATTTAAAAGCCGAGATCCTTCTGTCTCTGAAATCTGATATCACCACTGCGATTAAAGAGCAACTGAGGAACGCACTTTCTGAGGACTTTAACCTCCTTAAAACCGAATTGTAGGCAATGAGAAGCAAGATCGCTAACAGTACAGCAGCGATCTGCACGGAGATTGATCAAATGAAAGCCAACATGAAAGACGTGGCGAGCGGGCTGTCGGAGTGGTCGGATGAAGTCACCACCCTACAATCTACGGTGACGAAGCCATCAGAAAGAGGTGACTGATTTAAAGGGCAAATGTGAAGATATGGAAGGGCGAGTGCGGAGATGCAACATTCGGATCCTGGCGGTCCCGGAGGAACCGGGTTCAAGCTCCAAGGCGTCTTTTTCTAAACTACTGAAAGATCTGCTAAAAATGGATAAAGACGTCATCATCGACCGCTCACGCAGGAGCCTCGCACCAAAAAGACAAGATGGAAAACCGCAAGCCATCATCGCCAAGCTCCATTATTACCAGGACTGTGTCGAGCTCTTTCGCTGCGCCCGAACCCAGTCCCCTCTCCACTTTAACAGCCAACCAATATTTCATGTGTTCAGTAGAAGAAAGGCCAGGAGCATTGGAAGTGGATTCGAACTGAGTGGTGAGGAATAGAAAGTGAGTAGGGGTAGTCCTAAAGGAACAGTTGATGAAGAGTGTCAGACAGGATCATGAGCTTGAAGGTGGAAGTTGAGGGTACCATCCCTAACATTGTCAGTGCATAAGTACAACAGGTTGGTTGCCAGTGTGAGGAGAAAGAGGAATTGTGGATTAAGCAGGATGAAGTGGTAGAAGGCGTCCCCAGAGAAGAGATTGTGGTGATTGGAGCAGATCTCCGTGGTCATGTTGGCGAAGGAAACAGAGGAGATGAAGGGGGGCTGGGTAGGCATGGTGTGGAAGATAGGATTACAGAAGGACAGATGGTTATAGACTTTGCAAAGAGAATGGAAATGGCTGTGGTGAACACATATTTTCAGAAGAATGAGGAACAAAAGATGACATACAAGAGTGGAGGAAGGTGCACACAGTGGTGGATTATATCTTTAGCAGGAGACGCCACCTGAGATTGGAGATTGCAATGTGGTGCCAGGTTAAGAAATAGAACTTTTAAAGTTCTGAGAAGAATGCACAATAAGCCAAATTTGTTGGAATAGAAAAGAACTCAAGCGCAAGTAAGAAAAGTTTTACAATGCAAGAACTGAATAGAGCTATAACAAAGTCAGAATTAACAGCTCCAGGCAAAGACCAGGTTTGCTGTATAATGCTGAAGAATTTAGGGAGTCAGGCCAAAGCTAAATTATTGGGATTATTTAATAAGGTATGGGAGAAAAAAGGCGGATTACCGTGTTGTTGGAAAGAGGCCATTATTATACCTTATTCTCAAACCAGGACAGGATCCAACAAACCTCTCAAGTTACAGGCCGATCGCTCTGATGTCACTGTGGCAGAGAGGTGAGGCAGC
Source organism: Lipophrys pholis (assembly GCF_963383615.2). NCBI lineage: Eukaryota > Metazoa > Chordata > Actinopteri > Blenniiformes > Blenniidae > Lipophrys > Lipophrys pholis. The sequence goes on along the minus strand of NC_137641.1, from coordinate 8,787,004 downwards.
ACACCTGATTCACACCAGGGGCTTAATCACCATCGCTGCCCAGAAAGGAGGAGCCGGTCAGAGACACGGTGTGACGGGCGGGAGACACGGTACTGAGTCTCTGTGTGCGAGCGTCTTGAGTTTGTTTTCATTCAATAAATTAAGGTGATTGGAAACATCTAACTCTCTGAGTGAACCCGAGTTGCGTGCGCAACTGCCACAGTCATATATAGGTAAAGTTATGGAAAGAATGATAACGGAAAGAATTACATACTATATAGAAAGCGGACGTTTGTTGTCACCATTTCAGAGTGGGTTTAGAAAAAGTAGGAGTATTATGGACCCAGTTGTTTGTTCTGAGACAGATATTGGTAGAGCTCAGGTTACTAGAGAGCTGGTTGTAGCAGTATTCTTAGATATTGAGAAAGCGTATGATATGGTATGGAAGGAGGGCCTGTTAATTAAGCTGCACAAAATGGGAATTACAGGTACGCCTCATAAGTGGATTAAAAACGTTTTGTTTGTTATGACTGTAAACAACACGCTGAACAGTCACACTTTAAGCATAATTTTATCAGATATCAGAGAAGATGGGCATCTTTTGTGTAGCTGTGCACTAACAGGCAGGAAACCTGTCCGTAACTCTCATTTTATCGTTTCCCTGCCCACCCTGAGAGAAGGGAGCAATGGATTGCAGCTGTGAGGAGGGAAGGCTGAGGGACAGTTAAATACTCCAGACTCTGTAGTGCCCGTTTCATATCAGGTTGGCAGTTTATTTCTGTCTGGACAGTTTCTATGATTCAATTACAGAGGATAGTCTCTCCTGTTCCAGTCTCCCACCACACTTTTTGTGCCAGGACGGGGTGCGGTGGGAGCGTGCGACAGAGTTGGACCTCTGCCATACTGTAACCGTAACCTAACCCTAACCACACAAAGTCACACCTCGGGGCAATTTTAGAGTCATCAATTAACCCCACATGCAATGTTTTTGAACTGTGGGAGGAAACCAGAGCACCTGGAAGAAACCCATGTACACTCAGGGAGAACGTGCAAACTCCACAAAGAAAGGCCACGGCTGGTATTTGAATGTGAACTTTCTCATTGTGAGGTGAGAGCCGGGGCGACTGGTCATTGGGGTCAGTGTCATCAGAAAGGACTGCATGTAAACTATGCTATTAATTCTTTAAGATTATCTACAATATTTTCATGTATGTGAATTAAACTTCCTCTTATATAGCACATACTTACTGTGTGAGGACTGTACTCCCTGGTTATTGGTCTCCTCTTGCTGTTTCAGGTTGTTTCCTCCTGATCCACACCGATGGTGCATTAGTGTAGCTCGCCCCTCCCTCACCATTCAGTGTGTATTGGATGCAGTGAAGTGTAAGTGTTCATGCTCAGGCTGTGGCTCCGTTCGTTCAGTTCACGTGATTTTGACGCCTCGTGGGGCTTGAAGCCCGAAGCCCCACTAATTACGTCGTTTAGATGCTCAGAGCTGATTGGTTGGTGCTGATTGAGGCGGAGCTTCACCGAACCGGAGGGAGTTGTCACAAATACCAGCTTGTTAGCGGCTAAAGCTAACAAACTGTTAAGAATCAAAATTTATTTGGTTGATTATTTATGAGCTCCAGTATGAGTTTGAAACCCTTACTTTATCAGAGGAACTGAAGGTAACTAGTGGTAAAGTGAGTGACAAGTGACCAACAGTTTCTAAGAATCTTTGAAGTTTGCAGGTTTCCCCGTGGTTGAGTGGTTGAACTGTGAAACAGCATGACCTGGCTGGATTCCTGTCTTTCCCTTTTTAAAATTTAAAAAAAATTATTATCTATTTTTTTCGATCGCCTATCTCCAAGGCTCAACATTTTCACGGTATCAGCGCCTATATGGTTGTTTTAATGTTGTGGCTAAAAGGTTGCGCAAACACTTTACTTTGGAATTCAGTGGCGTCACTAGACCTGAAATAAAATCTTGCCCCACCTAAGTATTTACATCTAGGAACGCCACTGGGTGAGAATGCCGCCCACTGCACCTAAATGAAACGTTTTGTATCAAATTTATGATCAGCAGTTTTAATTCATCTAGTTTCATGCAAATGTGAACATTTGAGTTGGAAATGACGTCTGTGGCTTCCTTTTTCTCTGGATCACCTCGAATATTGTGAGTGAGTTTTGGACTGAGGCGTCAACACAAACCTGACTGTAAGCTTTATTAGAGAGAAAAGGTTTGAGCCCAGCCTTAAAAGTAGAGACTGTGTCAGCCTCCCTAACTGAAACTGGGATCTGGTTCCACATGAGAGGAGCCTGATAGCTGAAAGCTCCGCCTCCCATTCTACTTGTAGAAAACCAAAGGAACGTCCAGCAAGCAGCAGCCTGAGAACCAAGTGTTCTCCTGGGATGATAAGATAGGATGGAGCCTCCTCTTCTCTTTTCTCCTGGGTACTTTCCCTCCCCCTCTCTCAGGTTTTGTGACCTCCATGACCTCGTCGGTCTTTCCATGTTGTAATCCCTCTGGCCTCGTGGGGCCAATCCTCTGCTCCTCTAATCTCCTATACCTGCACAGATTGTAGCGTCAATCTCTTGCATGTGTACACTCTGTCACCCTGCTCTCACACACACACACACACACACACACACACACACACACACACACACACACACACACACACACACACACACACACACACACACACACACACACACACACACACACACACACACACACACACACACACACACACACACACACCTGTTGTTTCAAACTTCGTTTTACAAACCTCAAGAAGCTCTCTCCTTCAGATTATGATTTTTCAGAATTTTCCTTTTTTTCCTTTTCTCAAATACAGTTAAAATTCACAATGCTCTACACATCTGAAACATTCATTTTATAAATGTTTAACCAATGTAGGACAATCTAGTTTGAATTTGAGAAGGCTAGGTTTGGTGGTTTTTGATCTGGGCCTGATCGAATGTGGTTTGGGGATGAAAAAATATTCTGTGATATCTCCCCTTCAGCATTTTCAATAAAGTATATATAAATTCGCCCCCCGGCGAGCTCAGTTGGTAGAGCATGAGACTTGCAATCTGAAGGTAGTGGGTTCATGTCCCACACCAGGCACCACCTCCCCGTGGGCTCACCACCCGCGGGAAGGTTCTTAATCGGTACAATATGATCTGGGTGACGGTGTTCAGACTGCCACCTCCGGAAACGGATAAGCGGGAGAAAATTGATGGTCATACAAATTCAATATTGGCTGTTGGGCAAAGGCCATGTTTACGCGACAACGTTCCAAAGGACAATGCCTCGTTTGATTCAGAAACATTTCGCGTTTTCTCTGCAAATGCAAAGACACTGAAAACAAAGCATTTACCGTGCCAGGCCAGGAGGTGACGCTGTAGCGGGGAAAAAAATGGAATTTTGGGGAAAATTGCAAGTCTGTCTGTAAAAAGGGCAATCAGCATTGACTCCGGTAACTCACTTTTTTCTACATTGACTGAACAATCCATAGTCATTTTTATGGGTCTTTTATTGAGTCTGTTTCATGTTCTAGCTTGGTGGCCTGGTTCGGTCAGAAACTCACTGAACCAAATAGTAAAATGGTCCAGTCGACTTATTGGTGAGTCGCAGTCTTTTCCAGCCTCCCTGTTCAATAAACAGGTACAGAGGAGCTTCATCAAGCCTTAGTAGTGACTCCCATCCTCTAAGAGACGAATTCCAGCTCCTCCCCTCTGGACGAAGGTTCCTGGTCCCACGGTGCAGGATGAAGCGTTTTAAGAACAGCTTCGTTCCTGTTGCCATCACTGAACTGAATAAGACCCAATGACACTGTAGTTTATTCTATTTATTCTATGTATCCTTTCTGAGCTCTATTTATTATCGTGACTCTTCATTGAATGTTGATGATCTATTGTTGATCTTATCCTAATCATTTATGGGTGAATAGCAGAACATTGAGCACTTGTCTGTCTGGTTTCACTCGACCAATTATCTGCTTTTCTGTTTCATTGTGTGTCTTTGTTTAGATGTGCCAAATGTATCACATAAAGATGTCAAACAAGTCTACCCACGGGGACAAATAAAGGAACCTTGAACCTTGCTTGTTTTTGTTATGAAACCACATATACAGTTCATGTGTGCAGAGAAGAATACACCATAAACATTAACACAATGTACCAGACATTCGTATGGAGAGACGATGAATCGGAGGCTATTAGAGGAGAATCTCACCTGTAAAACTACCAACATGGAGGATAAAAGCAGAATACAGACTGGGAGTTATGCCACTAACCGCCATGTTTAGTAACCGCAGTTCCACCGTGCCGTGTGTGCCGGTATGGTACGGGACAGTAAAGCGAAGCGCGGCCAGACCCTAACAGGCGCACGGTCCTACCACAGAGTTAAAATGTAGGCGGGATCATGAACGCCGCGCAATGACACAGGCATGTGACGTCATCCCGCAACGGTCACCGTGGCACCAACGCGGAACACATATGGTGCGGCACTGCTCAGGCAGCCGAGCAAAGCCGTCAGCCTCCATTCTCTGTGACACAGCGGCGTCCAGCTCCCGCTGAATCCCCTCCTCTCCTGCTGTATCTATCTATCTATCTATCTATCTATCTATCTATCTATCTATCTATCTATCTATCTATCTATCTATCTATCTATCCATCCTCTGGTGACTATCAGAAGTCACATCATGTTTGCAGGTTCACTCCTGATGAGTCTGGAGAATCTGCACGGGAAAAATTAAAAATGTCGGACCCAGTTTTAGTCGTTGACGTACATCTCAAGACCTTCCTGATGGAAATTCGTCATCACACATATTTCCAGCACTTAAGTTTTGCAGGAACATCCCCAGTTTGTTGACGTCTTAGCGGTCACAGAAACTCCAGAAGATTGCCCGAGGCGTCGACACAGTTTGATGGCTACAGATTCCGGTTTGTTTGTGAACATATTGACTTTGGGGTGATCGATTCAGGTGACGGTTTCCGTTTATTGGTTTTATTCTCTGCGCAGAAGTGATACCTTTTCGTGAGAAGTATGTTTGAAAGACTTTTTTTTTTATGGTCGAGTAACTTTAAAGTAGGAAATCCTAAATGCCTCTGTTCTTCATCTTTCCTCCAGTCATGTGCAGTCTAAATCCTCTTTTACAGGCTTTCATGACCTCAAAGTCAGAATCAGGGAATTTTTTCTTTTTTTTTAGAAGACTGCTGTTTCAACAGTGAAATATGTAATGTGGTGTAACAAAGCAAAATTCCAGACTCTGTGGACACCATGTGACCTAATTCCTCTCGTCCATTCAGACTTGGGACAATATAAGCGGGTTCCTCGCCTCTCATCTAGTCCGTATTTGCTCTGATTGCGTATGCATGACTGAGGAGCGTCGCCTCCCATTCTGAACCAGTCATGTGTCAAATGTGACAGGGTGAAAACCAGAACCAAGCTTTTCATGGGCCATTTGGACGCGCAACGCAAAGAAACGGTGTCAAAGAGCAGAAACATTTCACTGTTTAAAGCCCGATAAAGCACAAAAGGCCTCCTGAAGCACATATGTTCCTGGAGCAGCTCTCCACGTGATATTCCTCAGACATCCTCCTGTTGCCCGTGGATGAAAGTGGAACTCCTCTGAACACTGCTGATTTTAGACGCATTCAAATCTTTGTCATCCTTCCAACCCTTGCTGACTTCACAGAAACATGAAGAGCAGCTTCGACTCACCCCACTTGAACATCATCATGGTCAGTAGCAGGGTCTTCAGGTTGGGGTGAACTTTCCCCAGCTCCATGGTGAAACCTCCGGCCTGGGTACCGCCTGACGGACGTGCGAGGGGCCGCTAGGGAAGTGGCATGTTGAAGTGTGATGGAGAAGCTCTTCACTCTCTGCTCTCAGTCCACAGGCTGTTTCATGGCACTCACACCCTGCCAAGGACTCAGAGTTTAATCAGCCTCCCAGAGACAGAATGAAAACACGAGCTGGACTCTCGCCTGCTGACAGTCACGATCCACCCCAGACGGGCGCTTCATGGCCTGGAGAGCCGTTAGAACACTTTATTCAAAAACAACGACACCAAAAAACATGTTTAACCTTTAAAATGAAGATAACACAGCTTGTAAATTTCTACAGCTGTATTACAGAAATGCTCTATGTTGATTTCGTTAAATTTAATAACTTTAATAACTCCATTTTTTGTCATTTTTAGCCACTTTTAGCCGATTCAGCCGTTGTAGGTTTTTTTTCCAAACAGTTTTTGTAGGTTTTAAAAAAAATGTTTAGCCATTGTAATCATTTCGGAATTACTTCGTTTTTTAAGGGATTGTCGCTGATTTAAGTTTGACCTTCTTTAGCCATTTTTCAGTGTTGCAGCTATTTTATTTATTAGTGAGCCCCAGAGTGGCGTATAGCCACAGTCGTGCGCGCCCCGTGGACGCTCGCGTACTCGCGGACACTCGTGGACATTGGTAGCATGAAGACGCCTTAATGCAGTTCTTCACAATTTAAGCTACTTTTCATTTTTACCTTATTTTGACCTATTTTGACCAAAAATATTTTTGGGTGATTTTAGCTGTTTCAGATATTTTAACTGCTAATGCTATTTTAGCCATCTTAGCAACATTAACTATTACACATTCATACACTATTATTTGAACAATTTCAGCTACTATACTTCTTTTTTATGCTTTCTTTTTTCGTTTAGCAATTTGAGCTGGTTTTTTTTTCTCGTTTTAGTAGTTTTCATCATTATTAGCCATCTCCTGCCACTACGGATTCTTTTACGTATCTCTTTCTTCCAGATCTTCATCATAACTCTTCAGTTGCTTGTGTGCACATTTCCAAGCTCCTGGTAAAGCAGCAGGTTGTCACCGAATTTCTCATTATCACTTTGAATCACAAGATCAGATTCCTTTTCAAAGACAGTCAGGTGAGCACAAAAAAAAAAAAAAAAGCCCAAAAATTGTATTTACTTGTGATTTAATTAAATCTTCATTGCACCAGTGCAGAGGGTGTGTAGAGGCACGTCTTCATCCAGTTTCCTGGTTCAGTCCACTTGTCCACCATGTCCAGATCTCCTGAAGACACTGAGCATCCTGCAGGGCCGCTGTCACCTCTGATGTGTGAATGTGTGTGAATGGGTCAATGTGACAATCTGCTTGTGAGGTCGAAAGTCTTTTAAACCATTACTAGACTTAAGAACAAATGATTAAACACTAAACAGTGTAAACAGTGACATATATGTACAGTTTAAAAAGGAATGAATTGATTGAAAAGGCTGAATGACTTTAAGACGCAAACACACAGATCAGTGATGAAGCATTTAAGAAACCTTTTTTTTTTAATATTAATTTTAGTTTGTTTTTCTTTTTAAGCAGATTTAGATCTTCATTTACCTCCTTTGGCGTCCTGTTTCTGCTTTCTAATAGAGCCGCTGCAGTGAGTTCAAGCAGCATTTGTTGTTTCTGTTGACGCGGCGCTGTGCAGTCCAGTAAATCCAGGCCGGGATTTTGTCGCAAGCTCATTAGTGTCTTCAGCAGCTTTAGTGGCTCATTTGTAGAACGCAGTCAGGCACTCATCACTGATCCAGGGAGACACGTCAGCCTCGAGCCTACCCTGCTTCATACTGCAGAAACACCTGAAGGCCTCAGCCACCCAAAATTAACTCTTCCTATGTATGGGATATTGATTGTAGCAGGGGGGGAAAAAAAGAATATTTGTCACTGTATTTACGGCTGCTGCTAGTGTGACATTTTGATTTGAACTCCAAATGGCATGGTTCAAGCTTTCGCTAAGGCAAAATCCTTTGTGATGTCCTTAAAATCCACTTTCTTGGCAAGTCAACGCTCCATGTTAGAGTGCATGTGGAGTTTTGTTTGTCTTCATTTTACCGAAGGCCCACTCACCTCCAGCGCCACTCACCGGCAAAGACAGGGAAACATGCAGCAGGACAGACAAGTCTCTATCAGTCTTACTTTCGTCGACTAAGACTATGACGAAAAATATTAGTCAACTGACCTTTTTCACCAACGAAGACTTATTGAAAACTAAATAAAAGGTCAGACATGAAAACGAAGACTGTGACGAATTATAACTGACACTTAGGTTGATATACGTGAAAACAGCAGAGACGTTCTAAACTTTACACATTTTGCTGGACGTTTCCACGTCACTTCAATTGTTTACACAATATCTAGCTGTGTAAAGTTGTAGTCTTCGTTAAACAGCTTTGCTTGATTCAGAGGGAGCGAGAACAGGAAGGGGAAAGTGAACAAAGACGTAGACGAGACAGACTTCAAAATAAAACAGGATGCGACAAACAGGTAAATGACGCAGACTTGACAGAGACCCTTTCGCCTTGTTCAGTTTAAGGTGCTCCATAAGCTCCATTACAGCAAATCAAAACTCTCCAGGTTCTATCCGGATAAACACAAAGACGGATGTGACCATTGCTCACAGGCCCCCTGCAACTTGACACGTATGTTTTGGTCGTGTCTAAAATTGACTCTTGGGGGAAATATTTCGATGCGATATCTGGAATCTGCACAGTGCTGCCGCTCTTCTGCTGGTTCGCCACACGGCCGCACTGAGATTCCCTGTGCCAACGACTTAGTGTCTTTTTGTTCTCTATATAATCTTTGAGCCCTCAAGAAGATTTTAATGCCTATCACTTATCGTAAATCTTATTTCTTGTTTGCACTTGACCGTATGGGTGCATGTTCAAACATGCATGGTCGGACACGTTCATGTCGGCGGATGGATATGTGGAAGTACAACTAACTGACGTTTGAATGTAAACATCACGAAGCTGTGCATGGAACAACGTAAAGCTGTTTGGAAGATTTCCCACCTGGGATTCCATCAAACATTATGGTTACGACGGTCCTACTACCCGACCCCACCACAGCACCGGGACCCCACCGCAACGGCACGGCCCTTAAACTCCAGACTGAGATTGGTTCATCATCAGACCAACGCTCATCATAGACTTTTCTTAGTATTTGTACTTATCTGGCCTGTCTGCCACTCTCTCTCTCCCTCTTTTATTCCTCTCTCTCCCTGTCCTATCCCATGTACTTTCTCCCCCCAACCGGTCAAGGCGGATGGCCGCCCTTCCACAGTCTAGGGTCCGCCCCACGCTTTCTTCCTGAAGAGGGAGTTCTTGTGAACTTTTCTTCCTGCGAGGGAGTTTTTCCTGGCCACTGTCGCTTGTTACATCTGCTTGCTTTGGAAGGGTTTAGTTGGGTTCTGTTGTCCTCTATCATTGTAAGAGGCTTTGAGATGTTTGTTGATGTGATTTAGCGCTTTACAGATAAAATTGAATTGAATTGAATTGAATGTCGTCTTCCTCAAAATAGTGTTTAGGGCCCACTGAGGACAAAGTTCAGTAAATTTCTTCTGGCTGTCAGGTGATGGGTAATGAGCTTGTAAATGGTCACTTAGGGACACTATCATACTTTGCCAACAGCTCAATTAAGCCAAGAAAAGTTCCATTGTCTGGCTCAACTGGTAAATGTGTGCTGCCCCTGAATGGCAGGCTCCTGCAGGCTAATCACAGTCTTACATCCAGCAGCCACTTCAGTAGAGCTTTGCTTTTTTTTTCTATTTCTGTCTCCATCAATTTTTGTTGCTGGCTTATCAATTCCAGAAGTCTGTTGTAGGTTCTCCCATTTCTGATAACAATGTTAGTGTGCATGGTTTCTGCTGTCTGTATTTCATGTTGGATATTTTCATCCCATCTGTAGAATTTAGTGCACGGCTTGAATTTTTCTCTACTGCACAGGAGAAAAGCATGCATGGCATGCAAAATAAGGCTCTTTTGAGCTGCTATATATGATCCCGTCCACTGTTTGGGAATTCTCGGCCCTCTGCATCTGCTGGCGATACCTTGGCCCTCTCAGTGAATAGCATTCGTTTTTCCAGAACACGTATGATATCCACTCTGGCGCCCTTTACACAACAATGAAAAAACAAGTGTAACCACATAAGTTTTGTTGCATGGGTGGGGGGGCACGACAGCGGTGCTCAGAGATCCTGCAACCGTCACTTTTTTATACCGGCTCCCAAGGTGGAACTTTCCCTTGTTTAATCAGTCTCTCATCCAGCCTGCTCAGACCCTCTGATGGAGCACCGGGCTCCTCCCATATCACTGTAACTCTCTCTCTGGCTCCATTCTCTCTCACTGCATGACTCTTCCTCTCCTTGTCCTCTCTGTCACCCGAATGCAGCTGGATCTCTCTTCTCTCTGTCTCATCCTCTCTGACTGTTTCTGCCAAAGATTCAGTATAACGTCTATTGTCAGGCTTTTATACGAGTGGGTGGACTCAACATTAGAGCAAGGTCACGTAACAAGGCTGGTAAAGGTTGGAACTGGGTTTTTTTTTAACTTGTTTGACGTTGACTTTAGTATTACACATCTCAGCTTCTATGTCACCACCTTTTAAAAGAATAGTTGTCAAGGAAGTCTCTCGAACTTCAAATCAAATGACAACATCAAATTTTGTTCTGTGGCCGAACCATTTTTGCGATTTCAAGGACAATTACAAAGAAAACAAATAAAAATCTTTTTTGCTACTCAGATACTACACATTTTTTCACATATAGGAATATTTATAGGGTTTCTGGAGGTGTAGATATCGAGTATAGAGCAAATATCAGCTTGTCTGAACAGCCACTTTTTAGCTGCTATACTGTGACAATAAGAGCGGGGGCTCATTCAGGGGATTCCCAGTGTATTGTTGCTACAGAAAGGATTTAGGTCAGGGGTCTGAAACCCATGGCCCTGGAACTCTGGAGTTAATGTGGCTCTTCAGCCCCTCTGGAGGATCAGGGATATTTTTTATTGCATTTCTACAATGAAACGGTTGGCCTTTTTAAAAACAGCACAGTGAAACAAACAACAACAAACAGCTTTAAAACAGTATTAAAAAAGTAAACAAGTATTTCGTGTAAAAAGTATGAAAGTGCAATGAGGTGCAAAGTCTATTTTAAAGTGTCTGATTGGCATGTCTGCGTAAAAAGTGCACATTAAAGTGTTTATGGTCCATCAATAAGTTCCTGTTTGAGAGCAGGGGGTGGGATTGTGCGAGGTGTGCGGGTTTGTTCTATAGCTCTATGCCTCTAATTCTATAAATCTATGATCTTACACCGGAAGCCACTGTACCACCGGCTAATGTTTATGAGCCCCGTAGCAGGGTCTTACAGGTACCTCAGACCACAGTAAGAGGAAATTACGAAGCAAAACAAAAGCAAATCTGTGCGGCTTAGTTATTTTCATGGCTGTTGTTCACTTCTAATAATGATAAGATTGCGTGTGATCTGTGTTCGCGTGAATAGTGTGAGGAGCCTCCTGTCAGACTGAGTTGAGGGATAATTGCTCCAAAACAGAGGATAGCGTCTCTGCCCTCCTTGTTCACGCTGTCAGCGGCTGCTATCATTCTACCCGACTTTCGATACCGTTTCCCTGGAGCAGTCTGTCCCGCTGGAAACATGTAAACGAGCGGCATCAGCGTTGAAAAATGCTCATGTTGGAGTTGAGCGACGAGCAGCGGTGAAGTTTGGTGGCCGGGTCCCAGAGCCTGGTAGCTGGCAGGTTAGCTCGGCGGCTAACTTCGCTATGTAAACTCCGAGCCTGGAAGCTGCTGATAAAATAACTCGTTGCAACTTTCTGGTTGGTGAACTTTTATTATCACGTTGAAATCCTCCTAACAGACACTGGTGGTTGATGTGAGCTGACGTCCATTCGAACTGAGACACAAGCTAACGTCAACTACAAAAGTTGCTAACGAGCCAAGCTAAGTTATTTGCACTAAAATGCTGAATAGATGCTCATTGATTAAGTCACTGGCTCTAATGTGAGTATTGAACAAATGTCTTTCGGTCCACGTTACAGCTGTGCTTTAAAGTTTTCTGCTGTGAGAATTCACCTCTTACTCCCAATGTTAAAGTTCATGATCTGACTTGTGAAGGTTAACTCTGGAAGCTGCTGCAGCATCACGAATAACAGCCACTGGGTTGGAGTAGTAAGTCCCACACACGTGATTGCTATGATACATTTCCAGACACACCCGATTGCCTTCTTTAATTGGCCTCTAATAGCCTTCAGAGAACTTCAGTGGCCTTAAACTGAGGGAATTTACACTCCCTGGACACTTGATTGGTGTTGCTCGCTGTTGGAAGCCCTTTCCCTTCATTTCTTGGTGTCTTGGATTCAACAGAGTGCTGGAAACCATCCTCGGATACGTTGATCCATACTGACATTCTAACTTCACGCAGCATCTGCAGATTACTGGTTTGAATGTCGGCACGTCCTCCATATCGCAAAGGAACCTTGCTTGTCTGAGATTTGTGAATACGGAGGTCATTGGTGTCCAGGAAACTCATTGTCATGTTCCTGGAGACCCATTTTGCCGTTTGTGCGCTGCTGTATCGTCCTGCTGGAAGTGTCCATCAGAAGATGGGCCACTGTAGTCATAAAGGGATGGACATTGTCCGCAGCGATCCTCTGGTAGACTGTGAATTTTAAGAAAATCTCCACAACATTCGCAGCAGTAGCAGCATCTGAATCATTGATAAAAGGCAGGATGGATCCAAGTAGCAGAAATAAAGACTCATCATCCCATCACGGTTTTTCTAATCTGTCAAACTCCAGGTTTGGTGGTCCTGTGTGAACTGTTGCCTGACAGTAGCTGACAGCTGGGACAACCAGTGTGATCTTCATCCACCTCACCAGCTGTGTTTCTATTATCTCCAACCAATCTGCCCATTCCCCTCTGGCCTGGAGCATCAACGAAGATTCGTGTCCCAGAGAAATGCCCCCTGCTTGATATTTTCTGTTTCTCACCAAACTCTGGAAACCGTGAAGCGGGTGGTGTGTGAAAATCTCCAGCAGATCAGCAGTCAAATACTCAGACCAACAACCGGGAACGTTCAAAGTCACTTAAATCATCTTGCATTGTCATTCTCATGCTCAGGTTGACCTTCGGCAGCTCATCTTCATCATGTCAACGTGCAGAAACACACTGTGCTGCTCACAGGAGACTGGGTGATCAGATCTTAGCATTAACAAGCAGTTGAACACGAGTACATATTGAAGTGGCTGGTGTATAAATGAGTAAGTCTGCAGTTCTTTGACAAGATAGAAGACCTTCGGTAGTCCGCTATTGTGCTTTGTATTCTCTTTGTTTCTGATGTTTGCTATGAGCAGACTGTGCTGATGGATTTGCTGTTTGTTTGTCACTGTTGTATTTACCGAGTGGTTTAGGAGATTACTTATGATTTCATGATGGTGGAACTGTTCAATTTGGATTATTGGATGTTGTGAACAGTCTTGATTTAGATAAAATTGTGTTAGTCTTTTTGTTCAGTGTTTTTGTACTTGTTACTACTTTCACAAGTAAATCTGATGCTAAAGTCAAATTCTGCTTTTCCTTTGTGGGAGTTGCAGGTCGCTCTCATGTGCCCATGGAGAAGGCGGCCTTTCAGAGGTGGCTAGAGTCCGTCTCAGCCACTTTCCTTACTCTGAATGATCAGCAGCGCAACCAATCTCTGGACCAGCTCATATCTCTGAGTGGTGCTGTCCAGCTCCGACATCTGTCCAACGGGCTGGAAACGCTGCTGAAACGCGACTTCCTGCGCCTGCTTCCTCTGGAGCTGGCCTTCTACCTGCTGCGCTGGCTGGACCCTCAGACCCTGCTGACATGCTGCCTGGTCTGTAAACAATGGAACAAGGTACCTTTTTGTCTTTCCTGACATCGGTTGGACTTCAAAGGACAGTTCACACGAGACAATAGAAATGATGCATGTTGGTAGAATGACCAAGGCTGTGGCCAGATGCCTGTTACACACTGCTATTAACAGATAATGCTATGTTTGTACTGCACCTGTCTTTACTGATGTCGAGCATTGTTAATGATTGTTCTATCCAAAAGCATTAACAAGCACAGGTTTTGTGTCTCCATTACGCTTTCAGCAAATTCTGATGTCCAAATGTCTCTTTTCGTAGACTCAGTAATACTTTTAGCATTTATTTATTTTTTATCATGTCTTCTGAAAGAAGAAAAAGCATCACCCACACCCACTTCATACTTTAAGAACTACTGATCTAAATGTATATAATATCAATATTCTGAACAGAAATGTCGTCAATTTCTTTTTAATTTAAACGGGTTTACTTGACTCTGATTGAACAGAATGAAATATGACTGACTGGCACAAACACACATGGATTTACATGGGTTTTTTTTTCCTCCCTGAACTATAATCCACTATTTGATTTGTTCAGCTTTCTGATGGGTGTGTTTGTGTGTGCGTGTAACCTCCTGCAGGTGATCAACTCATGTACAGAGGTGTGGCAGAATGTGTGCTGCGAGCTTGGCTGGAGGATTGACGAGTCCATTCAGGATGCCGTTCACTGGAAGGGCATCTACCTGAAGGCCAACCTGCGCATGATGCAGCTGAAGGATCAGGATGCTTTTGAGACGTCCTCACTCATTGGTCACAGTGCTCGAGTGTATGCCCTCTACTATAAGGACGGCCTCCTCTGCACAGGTACTCTTTGGCTCCACTTCATTGCAGGCTCAGCTGTCAATCACAGGTGTTCGATTTGTTTTCCGTGCCCGTTTTAGGACATTTTTACAGTTGTTTCAAAGACGGCTGTACCAGGCTTAAGGCCTCACAGCACAGCTGTTTTAAAGGTTGCTGTGTGAAATAAAGAGATGTGGTCTCTCTAAATCACCGTGATTGGCTGGGTCAGAAGAAAACATACACATAATCAGTCTACCAACCACATGAGGCCAACACTTTGGATATGAACCTGCACCAAACAGGCTCGTTGTCTGTTGGACATGTAGGAAGCAATACAAGCTCTCTGTGGGCCTGAAGAAAGACTTCCGTGGATTTACTTCTGAAACATGGCGTGCGCGCGAATCTGGAAAATGCCTGCACAAAAACATCCAGGCGTATGAATCTGTGCCTGCGCATGAATCCAAGTACATTTTCTTTGTGCATCTTGATCAACTTGGAATCGATTTCTCCATGTCCATGCCCCCATTCAGACACACAAATCATATTTCAATGAGCCCCCCCCCACCTGAGATTCCCCTCTCTCCACCATCAGAAAAATAAAACAAAAGAATGAGTAAGAAAGAAGATTGCGCTATTTTTCTTTCTTCTTCTTTCTTTCTATCTTTCTTTCTTTTTTTTTTTGAGGGGTGGGAGTGGTATGGATTAGCTTGAACCAGCGGGTGGTGGTAGGGCGTCTTCACGGATGCCAACTGCCGCTGAACCCAAGTGAAGAAGGAAAACGGTCATCGGGAATGAGGGCAAGCTGCTTATAGAGAGAGGGAAACAGTCATCGGGGAGGACGTGAGCGGTGGGAAGTGTAGATAGATAGAACCAGTAGATGGGGGTGATGAAGTCTGTTCCCAACCATGCTGTTCCTCAGAAGGGGGCAAGCCACCTTTAGAAGTAATGATGACATATCCACGTTGTAAGTAGAACATGTTGCCCTGTTGTCATCCTTTCTCCCGAAATGGAACAAAACTTAATTTGTGCCGCTTGAGCCACGTTTGCGTGAGCTACGCGACGTGTGTGGTGACGTCATTCGTGCCTACTTGAATCGATAAGGGCATCATTTGCAACACTGGCAAATGATTCCAAGGAATTGAACTACCGGGAACCGGTTCTCGACAAGGACCGGTTCTCACGGTTGCGTGATGAATTATTAGAGTGGAGGGAACGTGTTGAGGTGGGTGGGGTGAACAGTTCCTTGTTGCCATGGCTATGTTGGGAGGTGAGGAAGCAGATCTTGTATTGTGTCCTGGCAGAGACGCGAGCCAGTCGGGTGATTTCAGGGTTGATGTGATGTGCTTGTGTTTCTCGGTTTTTGTCGTCTGGCGGCACCGTTCTGGACACACTGACGTTTATGAAGTTTTTTTGGTTTGTGATGCCAAGAGGAGTGAATTGCAGTGGTCCAACCTGTAGGAGACAAAGACATAGACAAGCTTTTCAGCGTTGAGCAGGGTGAATGATGGATGGAGGCTTGCTGGTAGTAGAAAGATGTTTTGCGCAGATGTGTGATGTGGGAGTCAAAAATTAACAAGAGTCATACTCTTTGTCCCAGTTATGTTCAGACGTCCCACCAGACCATTCTAAAGGCTGAATGCTCAGTAATCCACAAAGTGTCCTCAGTGTGCGAGCTATGAATGAGGTGCTCTGGTTTATGAGGATCTCCATCCTGGACAGGGACCTGAAACACTTCCTGGTATCTTGGACGTTGTGCTGGTTTGCCTGGTAGAGTTTGCCTGGAAACACCATACACCACTCCCGCCGTCTCATCGTGAAACTATTCTCTATGGCATCCCGGTGGAGCAGTGGTTAGCGCTCTCGCCTCACAGAGAGAAGGTCATGTGTTCAAATATTGCCTAGGGCCTAGAGTTTGCATGTTCTCCCCGTGTGTTGGTGTCCTCCAGGTTTCCTTCCACAGTCCTAAAAATCACGCACCAGGGGGCCCTGAGAAAGACCCTCAGCCCTTATCAGCTCGCTGAGTGCTGCTCTGGGTGGCCGCTGCCGATGGTCAATTCGGGAAGGAATTTCCCCCAACGGAGGATTAATACAGGCCAATAAAACTGACAAAAGCATTTATTTTATTCAATCTGTCTGTGAAAGTCCGCATGAAAGTGAGCATGGTTGAGTGTTTTTCACTGCAGTAACATGGTCGTCCTTGTTCTCAGGGTCTGACGATCTCTCCGCCAAACTGTGGGACGTTCGCACTGGACAGTGTATCTACGGGATTCAGACGCACACCTGCGCCACCGTCAAGTTCGACGAGCAGAAGCTGGTCACCGGCTCCTTTGACAACACAATTGCATGCTGGGAGTGGAGCACGGGGTCAAAGATCCAGCAGTTCCGAGGCCACACGGGAGCAGGTACGTCGACTTGAGACAAACCTCTGACCCAGAGTCCTTCGCAAAGAAGGAAAGCCTTTCAGTCTCTCCTTTTTGTGACCAGTAAGGAAGCGATAAAACGCAGGAACGCTATACTTTCACACAATAAATATGAAAATAACATCTGTTTATGATGTTTTTCACAATAAGATTTCCATTTCTCCAGCACTCTGCATTTTAGCGAGTAGTTTCCTCCCGCTGTGCTGGCTGTTAAGTGTTGGTGTTTTACACAACATACATTTCAATTGAGAGCAGAAACAAAACGGTGACCAAATATTTCAGTATTTGTATTTTTGTTTTCTGTGAGACCGTTATCGCATAACACCTTAATATTTAACAAAAGATGACTTTCACATCATTAAGAAATAACAGCATTTTGTAATAACTCGCCTGAATACGAGTCTCTTTTTCTTTACTAGGTTGTTAAATATTGCAGTTTCTTACAAAAACCTCTAATCTAAACTTAATCCACAGTGTTGATCATTAAGCATAGTGCATAGTAGTTTAGAGAATAAAGATTTTAAAAGAATTTGCACTTTTATATAACCAAGGTACTTGTTAAACATTACTGTTTCCATGTTGCTTAAACGCACGTGTGTGAATACAGTGGCACCGTGTGTCGTTAGTGCTTATAAAATTAGTTGCAGTATTTCATATGCTGCAATGCTTAAAATGACAGTTATTATAATATATATTGATTTCTATGGATTTTCTTTGTGGCTGCTTTTTACATAATGCATCATTTTTAATAAAAAAGAAGGAACGCTTACATTTGTTTATAACTGCAAAATACAACGATTTATTGCAAAATGCACGAGTATTTGTGGCAAATTGCAATCAGGGATTTTTTTTATTACAAAATGCAGTCAATTCTTATAAAATATGTCATATTACTTAACGAAGTGAAACTTTATTACATATTGCGTGACATAATCCCTTCAAATGAAAAGCTTGTGTAAGAAATGTGATATTTGACTGTGCAGTATGTTCATTGAGTGTGTGTGTGTGTGTGTGCGGTCAGTTTTCAGCGTGGACTACAACGACGAGCTGGATGTGCTGGTCAGTGGCTCTGCAGACTTCTCTGTGAAAGTTTGGGCTCTGTCTGCCGGAGCCTGTCTCAACACGTTGACCGGACACACCGAGTGGGTCACGAAGGTCAGATCAACCTTTCAGTCTCTCTTCCTCAACTGGAGGAAACTCCAAACGGCGTCGGTGTTGACCTGTTATTATTTAGTATTTGACGTTTTAATCTCCACACATAATCCGAATTAGCTTCAGATTTAAAGAACTGACATTAATGAACACTTTTCCAGTCTGTAGTTTTCCCAGGTTTGGATGCTTTAAAAAGGAGTTTTGGTTAGTAGTGAATGAGAGCTGCTTAAATAAATGCTCAGAATTCTTCACTTTAGAATGGAGGCGTCAAAACTGGCTTTAATGTGCCTAGACATTCCAAGCATCAACTTTTAATTAAAGTAACTGTTGTGCATGAGCTGTTTGACGAGTAACGGACAAAAAACAACACTGAGACCAGTGACGATGTTAGCGAAGCAGCATGAGCCATCATGTCGAAAACATCCGTCTGCAGAGAAACGCAGCGGCTTGATGGACGCTCACATCTTCGCCTGGATTGAAGGTGCCTGTTGGCTGTGAGTGTGCCGCAAGCTTTTATCGTAAATAGAGCAGATTGTTAAAACCGCAATTATTTTTTTCCTTAAAAAACAAATCTTCACTTTTCATTAAAAGTATAACTAAATATGGAATTGTACTTTTACACTTAAATAAAATAAAACATTTGAAATTGTCGTTATTTGCAGATTTTGTTCTCATTTTCTTACTCGGAAAAAAAAGGAGCCGTAGCCTTAAAGGTCACGTTTCTTTACAGTATTTAATCTGTTGATGACTTCACCTGAAGTGACTGAACTTCAAATAAAAAAAAGATTTCTGTAAATAAGCTTAATTTAACTGAACTGTGTTCTTTTTCTTCACATGATGTCAATAACCCAGAGTTCTTTATTGTTTCGACTTGATTTTGCGTTTTTAATGGGGGATGGAGGTGGATGGGGAAAAAAAGATGGAGGATTACAAAGAGGAAAAAATCCAACCCCAAACATTTTGGAGTGTTGAGGAAACTAATGTGTCTGCTTATGTTTGAACTTTTGTCTTGTCAAAATGACAAAGGTCATGTGGTTTCAAAGTCGAGACTCGGGCTGCGTGGCGTGGCGTGGCGTGGGAGGCAGGGGTCCCCTCCACCCTCCACGGTGACCCACCACATAGCAGAAGACTCGGCCCCGGTTAATGTGGTTGACAAGTCCAGATTCAGAAAAACACACTTGACCCAAGGATGTTAATCTGCCTGGTTGCAAATATTTTGCAGAGAAAGTTCTACCTGCATTGTATACTGAAGTGGGGAAAAAGAGTAGAATAAAACTTTATTTATATTAGCACCTTTTACAGACATGAGTCCCAAGGTGCTTTTTCAGCAGTAAAAACAGAAAAAGTAAAACAGATAAGATCATAAAAAAAATATGGAAGCAAGAAAAACATACATAGTCATACAACAAAATAGAATTGAGCAGCGACAGGTCAAAGGCCTGCCTGAATAAAAATGTTTTTAACTGCTTCATAAAAGTACCACAGGAGGCGACACATCTCAGCTGAAGTGGAAGAGCATTCCACAGCTTTGGTAGGAGAGCCTCAAATGCCCAATCCCCGCGGGTTTGCAGCTTGGTGTGTGGAACCGCAAGCAGCATTTGTCGGCCAGACCGAAGGACTCAATTTGGGGCATATGGGTGACGGAGGTTGGAAATGTAAAAAGGTGTTTTTTTTTTGCCATGTAACGCTTTAAAAGTTAGCACTAGTATCTTAACATGAACACGGAATGTGATCGGGAGCCAGTGAAGGGAGGAGAGGATGGAGGGATGTGAAGGGAGGGGAGCACAGTGATTCCCCCCTTATTGCATCCACGTTAAATATTAGCATATATTAATATAGTGTGAACAAGAATGTTTTCGTGTAGACATAGAATCGTCATACGTGTGACTGCATGCATCAAAAGTGTTTTATTTCACGCTAAGTAAAATATCGAGATATATATATCGCGTATCGTCATGTGGCTTAAGAATATTGAGCTATTGATAAAAAGGCCAAATCACCCATCCGGGTTGAGACATTATGTTAGATGTCACATTCTTGTAAAGGTTATGAGAAGCTCTGTTGTGTGTCCGCTTATTGTGCAAGTTAAAAACATCCCCAGTGTAGAAAACCAGGGAAACCTTTCAGCGGGTTAAAGTTACTGACTGGTGGTAGTTTGACTTTACTTGGTTTTGGCAGCTCATTTTACTCCATTATATCTTGTTAAACACTGTTGAAGACATCAATTGTAAAACCCTGGCTGGCTTGTTGTAAAACAGTCTCCCCTGCTTCAAAGGCGTCTTGTTTCTCTCCGATCAGGTGATTCTTCAGAAGAGCGAGGTGGAGTCAGTGGTGCACAGTCCTGGTGATCACATCCTGCTCAGTGCCGATAAGTATGAGATCAAGGTAAAGTTGTGGCCCCGCCCTCTTTGTGCTGAGCGAGCAGGAGCAGCGTTGTGACAGTCCTGCGATGCTCTGCCGTGTGCAGGTGTGGCCGTTGGGCCGAGAGATCAACTGTAAATGCCTGAAGACGTTGTCGGTGTCGGAGGACCGCAGCATCGGCCTTCAGCCTCGCCTGCAGTTCGATGGACGTTACATCGTCTGCAGCTCGGATCTCGGAGTTTACCAGTGGGACTTTGCCAGTTTTGAGATTCTCAGGTAAACTTCAGCCGCACCAGGAGTACACAGTTCTTCCAGAGATTAGTCACGTTGTCCACGTATGAGACGGAAAGTCATAAAAAGAATGTTCATGTTGGATTCTCATCACAGAAACCTCTTTGGTTACAGAACCGAGAGAAAGTAGTTTTTATTTACACTTTAAATAATGTAATATCAAACCATGGCAGGCCTAAAGGATGATTTCATTAATCGGGGGGGGGGGTTAGTTTCACTGGTCGGGCCCAAGTGCTGGCACAACTGTAGAATCAAGAAATGACTTCAATGCAACCAACGCGAAATGAAAAAGATAAAACAACCCCTCACATCACCATCTGCACCAACGAATCCTGCTTTCTGCCTTTTTAAAAAAAGAAATGTACACTTTGGGACAGCTGCTTGAGTAACTGTTTGGATAAATTGTACTTGTTAGAATAGTTTTAATGTAACAATTAACCTCACCTACGTGTTTGTCGACTGTGGGAGGAACCCACACACACATTCTCACTGTGAGAACCGAGAGCGCTAACCACTGTTCCACTGTGCCACCCATATATATTAAAATAATCTCATTATTCTGCTCTGATGTGACCAATAAAATGAAGCACACAAACTCTGCAGCAAAAAGTAAAAACAGCTGAATATTATAAGTATTACTGCTACGATATGTCTGACAGAGTTTTTCTCTCCTTCTGAAAAGGAGGTGCTTTATGACAGAGCTCAATTTGTGTTGCTTTTACACAGCAGCAGCAGAAACACTGACAACGATGTAGTTAGTATGTCGGGCCACTGGAGGGCGCTGTTGCTTGTTTTTGTAATGAAACCACACAGACTTGTGTACAGAGAACAATACACTATAAACATGAAGAAAAGGGAAAGAACCCGACATCCGTATGGACTGATGACGCATCAGATGCTATCAGGCGAGAGTCTCAACTGTAAAACTACTGATCTGGACGATAAAACTAGAATATGGACCGCAGGTCGTACCACTACGGGTCCACAGTGTTTTTTTACAGGCGCATGAGCAGAAGGAACTATTTTCAACAGGAAGGGAGGGAGAGAGGTGCACATGCGCAGTAAGAGTGTGAGTGTGAGTGTGAGTGTGAGTGTGTGTGTGTGAACACTCTTCAGCATAGATAAAATAACGGCTCCCTCTGTAATTCTTATTAAACTATTAAGAAGATATGAGTTTTCATTGTAAAAACGTCATTTTGTTTAACAAACAAGTGTCCCGCGTGTGCTGGTGTTGTTCACAGAGTGATCCGGATGCAAGATCCGGCCAACCTGTCGCTGCTCAGCTACGGGGAGGTGTTCGCGCTCCTTTTCGACAACCACTTCCTGTATGTGATGGATCTGAGGACAGAGGCCATTACGGGGCGCTGGCCTCTCCCAGCGTACAGGAAGTCTAAACGAGGGTCCAGCTTCCTGGCTGGCGTGACCTCGTGGCTCAACGGCCTGGACGGGGGAAACGATTCTGGACTGGTGTTTGCAACCAGCATGCCGGATCATAGCATTCACTTAGTATTGTGGAAGGAGAATGGATAAAGCCGGCCGGCCCCGCGGAATCCTGCCACCACGTGTGCTCTGGACACTTATCCACTGCCAAGACGGAGCATTTTGCTTTTATCCCTTCCTTGCTCTTACAGACACTAACGACGCACGAGAGTCATCATCTGCTGTTATTAACGTCCTGAACTCTGCGGTGGAGTGGCCCTCGCTCCTCTCGCCTCCCATTGTGGAAACGGAATGAATCCAGGGTCCAAGACCAAAAGGTGTCAACAGCAACCGAAAACTAGCATCCAACAGGAATCAAACACAGTCACTGGAGAGTGGGGTGTCAAACGGCTCCAACCGCCACCGCCACCACCACAGGCTCCGTCAGCCCCACGACGAGCTGTCGGGAGTGTAAACGTGAAAATAAATCGTATTACGACCGAATGAAGTTCTGCAAAACATTTCTGCCAAGGGAGCAACAGGACAACTTTAGTCTCTGTTGGGGTGTTGGATTGCACCCATTTTTAATTTAAGCTGAAGTCCAGGTTTGTTTGTTTTTTTTGTTTTTTTTTTAATTTTAGGTTTTGTAATAAGAATGTGGAGTTATAAATATTTTTTTAAACCATACGTTTATTGATTCTTAGTTTACACTTGTAACACACTGATCACATTTGTTAAATCAATCCACAAATAAACATATAACCTGAACCCTCTGTGCCCACCAAAACACCCTTTCATACATCGTCCAACAATCTGGAGCGCTAAATATTTCAAGGATCTTTCGCCGGTTGGATTGCACTTGGACTGCATGTGGCACTAAAGTTTGACACCCCTCAACACTTCAAGGTCAAAAAAAACTAAAGTAAAACTTTTTGGATTTGTGCAATGAGATTAACTTGCTGAATCAGCATCAACATGCTGCAAAAAGAACATCCACGACACCAAGCCGAACCAGCAAGTGTCTGTGGTGTGTAATAATGAGGGTTTATGTGAATCCACTGATTGAGGAATGTAATGTGCCTTCTCGGTTCTTCTAACAGGCCAAACTAGAATTTGATGAGCCAGGCGACGTCTGCATTCTAAATCTCCTTCGCTGTGCTCCGACGCGCTGAACTGTTTACCTGACGTGACGTCATCGTAATTCCCGGGGCTGTTGCGCAGCAACTTTATTTTTGTAAAAGGTCTCGGTACAATCAGACAGCAGAGGAAGTAATACAGAAAGGAATGAAGCAAAGCGAATGGTTCCGTCACGCCACAAGAAAGCAAACGCCTCACTTTGTGCATCGTGTCTTGAGTTTGGATTTCTTTCTTTCTTTTTTGACGAAAGCCCGCCTTCGTCGGGCAGACGTGGCCGATAAAACCGCGCCGAACTCGATGGTTTCTCTTCTGTAAAGAGCACGCACACGCCGTTCTTCAGGGTGGGAACGCCGAGGAGTCCCGTGTTTTGATTTTCACAACACTCTTGTTCTGCACAGTCCACAGCTCTTCGCTCATTTTGCCTTTCTCTCATGTCCGTTTTAAAGCTGCAGCCTTTCAAATAAACACCAGTAGCAGACGAAGCATCCACTTGTGTGTGTTTAATAACCGAGCCACACGGAGCATCACTGGAGCCGTCGAATCGGTTAGTCTTACCCTACCGATGTTTTCTTAGAATAGCAATCCTGCTTTTGCAACAACACGCCGTCGTCGGTGGATACGGAAGGGCCCCGGGCTGGATTTGAACCCGCGGCCTTCTCGCTGAGAGGCAGACACCCTGCCCTCGACGGCGATGACGCCATCAATCCGGGGAATACACCGGATGCTGAGGGCGCTGGCGAGAACGGCAACGCGTCAACAGTCAGTCAGCCGGTTGGTCGGTAAATCAGTGAGGCACACGTCTGTAAGACGTAGAAGCAGTGAGCCTCTTCTCAACTCCAGTTTGTCCCTCAGCCGGTCAACAGGACTGATTTTTGAGTTGTTGGGACGACCCTAAAGGAGTCGCATTGTCCAGCTTTTCTAAACTTTCTCCTTGGTTCAAAAATGTCGTATTCAAGGTTTATTGCCCCAAATCCAGCTTTTCCTTGATTTTCCGCCATTTGAATATTGGCTCATATGAGCTGCATTCAGAATCTGCTGTGTCTGTGTGAACTGGACTGTCTCCACCCACACTGCCCATCTCGGGAAGAGGAGGAAGTGGTTCCTCTCGTGGTGCCATGTGCCAGAGCAGAGCTGCGGGAGGGCCTACCTTGATCGGGATTGACAGTGATGGCTGGTGATACATTTTTAACCCCCAAAATCTTTTTAGGCTCTTAGATTTTCTGTCATTAATAAATACGAGCATATCTAAACATTTATTAACAAACTCGGACACATTTGCAAAATTCTGAACACCTTTCTGCCTGTACATTTAAAAATAACAATACTGGAGAAAGTTGAACCTGACCTGCAGCTTCTCAGCCAAATTTCTCCTTTCAAAGGGACTAAATTAGAAGAGATGTGACCGTTAATAATCAGAGACTCACCACTTGTTGTCAGCAGGCCAGAACCCTACGGTGGCCCAGAAGAGCCAACAACACAACAGTAAAAGCCACAACACGACAACAAAAGCCACAACACGACAACAAAAGTCACAACACATCAACAAAAGCCGCAACACAACAACAAAATGCCACAACAGAAGGACGCAGCAGTCGGAGAGCTTTTAAGAACTTTTGTTGTTGTGTTGTGGCTTATGTTGTGTTGTGGCTCTTTGTTGTTGTGTTGTGGCTTCTGTTGTTGTGTTGCTGGCCCTGCTGGGCCACCGCACGGAACAAACCAGAACTGACTTCAAGCCAATCACCGAGCAGGTCTGGCATTGGGCAATTTAAAAAGCGCTCCAAGTCTCGACATCAAATGATGCTGATTGGTTAGATTTTGTGTCAGTCACCCATCGTGTTAATCAGTAATTGGTGAGACCGCTACGAGACCCCACCTCCTCGGGGTGGCTTCAATGTCGCCCCAAGCTGCTCACACACACACACACACACACACACACACACACACACACACACACACACACACACACACACAATGGGTGTGTCCGAATAGTCCCTCCTATCTCCTTTTCTGTTCACTTTTCTTTAACCCCCAGAAGTGTTTAAGTGGCGGCCATGATAAGGAATGTTCAAATTCTCCATAAGCAAAGGAAAGGAGGCTTAATGCGTCCTTTATAACCTCCTTTAGCCTAGGAAACACTGATGCATCCTTTACCAAAGGAGACCAGATCACTCTGCCCCACAATTCCTTGCGGCGGCAACATTTAAAGGGACCCGCTCATCCAAGCGTTCAGGGAAACTCATGATGACTGAAAAGGGAAGCAGATCATGTAAGTTACCAAAGCAATAATCTGCCTTGAACAACTTCAAAGAATCTAAAACTGATATCCAAACTAGGAATGTTATGCGGAGGTTGTAAAATGAACACAGTAAAATAAACATTTTGTGCAGCCTATTCTCAGTTTGCATTGGTTATTTATTCACATGGCAGCCGTTTCACTTTTCTTCCTGGTAGCCTGGTAGCCTCTTTTCTTTTAATTCCAATTCAAACCTTGTGGTATTTGTGAGGCCGTAGGGAATATTCTCATTATTAAAAATTTTATTTTTTATTTTTTTGTCAACCCAAACGGACACGTTTTTGAGGGCCTAAGCATACATAACTTTTTGTGAAACTTTTCACGAAAGTTTGATTACGCATGTTACACGTTACAAATGGCTCAACAGCGCCACCTGCAAAATTGGAGAAAGGTAGTTCCCGGAATCCCGTTTTACTGAGAGCTACGAAAATCGGCACACATATGTAACAGGCCAAGACGAACAGAAAAACTCTCATGGCCATACCGAAAACTCAACAGGAAGTCCGATATTTGGAGGAAAATGGCGGATTTTGGTGAAATTTTGCCAAAACATACAAATTTCCTTGAGCGAACTCATCCCAGGGGGAAACTCCAATCTACTACAACTTGGGCTCTTTTGATAGAAAAGGGGTTGAAGAGCATAAGTTATCAAAATCTCTCACAAAAGTTTGAGGGTGTGGCCGTGAATGCGCCACGAAGTTTGTTTCGCCGTGAAACGGGAAGTGCAGTGTAAATCGGCTGAACGCGGTGTCGCGGATATTTTCCTGTTGTTGTCGGTGCTGTTTGGAATAAAGTGTTAAAACAAGGTTTTTTTATCTGTCAGGAGTATTTTAGTGGGTCCCCAAGGCACAGGATCATGCAGAGTGCATTCAGCTGTCTGCGGGATAGAGTGTGCGTCTCACAAGTTGCGTCTGTGTGTCTTAACCGGTGGGGAGGAGAAGGAGGGGTTTGAAGCACAACGATTCAACTGTTGATTTTTAACAAAAACCGACCGTTAACCTTGGTTCCCAGGCAGATAAGGCTTTGCTGGAAAAGGGAGTGAACCGAGAGTTGTTCGCTGAAAAAGCCAGGGAAATAGAAACCTGTGATAGTGGAATATAATGCAGTTCGGGTCACAAGGTCCACTATGAGAGTATAAGTACAAAATATAATGAGTATGTAAGCACAAGATATAATTTCACCACGCCAATCCCCCCTTTTGGTCATAATTTATTATTGACCAACTAAAGAAAATAAAATTCCATACAAGACTGCAATGAAAACATCCATCATGTTACCCTGAAAACAGTTTCAAACATTACTTCATAGATCATCACATGGAAATAGCTGGGGTTTTTTTTTTTCAGAGCATAGACGCTCTTAAGATGGACAGATGAAAAATAGGGTACAACAGTATTTACACTTGAGCTTCCTGATCTGAGTCTGTGTCATGATCGGAGTCGTCAAAGTAGTCTGCTAAAGGAAAGAGGTCAGGAAGGAGGTCAGAGTCTGTGGGGGGGTCATTGGGACAGTAGATGACGTCAGAAGTCTCTGTTGTGTGGGTCTGCCATCACAGCAGCACGTTTAGCGCGCTCCACTGTCGGGCTCAGGAGGGTGGTAGGAATGTCGGCAGGGGTAGGAGTTGGGGTCGTTGTTGGCTGAGTCGGGGTCCATGAGTGACGCATGAACATTAACAGCAGTACCACTATTAATGAGATTAATAGGAGTGTTAAGGTCGTTCCTCTGAGTCCACAGAACAATGGGGGTCTGAGAAGATGCCAAGGCCGTCTACCCGATTCCATGGTAGGAATATTTCGCCGTTGGCAATTGGGTGTCGTACTGAGTCACACCTACCTGCTTTCCTCGTTACGTATGTGTCTCTAAGCTTGTGCAGAAAATGGGTGTAGGAGTGAATAGATACCACCTGTCCAGTGTTTACAGGATTTAAAAAGGAGACATAATGGTTGGACCTGGGACAACCCCACACTCTGGGTTCTCCCGTGGTCATGCAGCTGTCTTGCGGGGCCGTCTTCTTCAACCACAGTGTGTGTGTGTGTGTGTGTGTGTGTGTGTGTGTGTGTGTGTGGGTCAATCAGTGCTAACGTGTTAACTAGGTGTGGTCAGGCTGGTTGGTGGGAGTTGCAGTCGAGTCGGGAACCAGATCGTGAGGGAAACCACGTTGTCCTTTCAGCGACTTTTCCAGTGGTGTGAGTGGTCAGCTGAACCCGGTATGGCCCCAGCCACCTCTGGTCAGACCGCCGCTTCCGTCACGTATTCACTTTTACCGCACTGGGCAACCTTGCTAAGCCAATGGACGGATACCCGACACCGTCCCTTCTCCACAAGAGAATCTTTCACACAAAAGAGGACTCCCTCACCCCAGCTGATCCTGGATCTGTCTCCGTTTGACAACTATTGTTCGGACTCCATCACCCTCTCAAGCACAGCGGGAACCGGCGGGATTTCTTTTTAGGAAAGACCAGGCTGGCCCTTCCCCCGCGCACGTTTCCAGTTCCGATGCTGGAATCCGACTCGAAGGACCAAGTTGTCAGGAGAATTTTGCTCGTTAAAAACCTCAGAGAGACAGAATACACAGGAATCAGACTGAGAGCCATTTGAAAATGTCGAAGAGACTGCAAACGTGAACATCAATTCCTTACGAGACAAAACAAGATTTCTCCATCATTCCCTCCTGCCTTGGCTAACAAAGAATGAATGAGAATAAAATAAACTAATAAGGGCAGCAAGCGCTTCTTCATTGCAGGAGCAGTAGAGCAAGCAGGAAAAAACATCAGTAAAATGTTAAAGCCACCCGCCATCAGAGCTGTGAGGGCGAAAGACCTGTCAGGAGTATTGTTCTCATTTCATGCGACAGGGAAATTCCCTCGCTCCTCCATAAACCATCTGACCAACCATGGTGAGAAGCGTAACACCGACTGCAGCAGGTTAAAATAAAATAAACATCAAACATAAAAACACATAAGACAGACAAACACAAACCTTCTTCAGCTGCATCATCGCCACACCAGTTTAGGCAGTTCAGTTAGATTTTATTAATGATGGACCACCAGAAGTCACTAAATTTGGAGTTTGGGAGTGTTGTCCTGGTGCTGGTCTGGTTATATTGCATCTGATGATCTATTACTGGGTTTTTTAGTTCAGGTCTTTGATATAAATTGTTATGAGACCCACAGGATCTCTTTTTTGAGACTTTATTCGTAATTACTACGTGTTAATTAAAACCTCTTCTGTTTGTTCTTTTGACTAAACCCGCTGATTGAGAGTGATAACTCATTACCCATTATCAATAACAATATTTGAAATCCATTTATGATATGAACCTTCCCTCCCGTTGAGACATGAGATCATGAGAGAAGTTCTATCTGGATTATGTCTGATAATCATTATTTTGTTTCAGCGGAAGGTAATCTAATATGTAGAAAATGATTGAGAATCACCTCATTAGTTTCTTAATTTGAGATTTTGGTTTTTGTAAGATGGCTGTTTCCAAGCTTCGTCTAAATCTTGAGTTTAGTTTAGTTTAATCGCCACGTTAGTTTGGAAGTCACTAATCTATTGTTGATTTTATAACCATTTAAATTTTGGGACATTTGCAATAAGTCATAAATTTCATGACGTACATCAAATTCTAATTAGATCCTCAAAATCTCAAGTTTAAACTCAGGTTCACGTCTTCCCACTGGAATGTTCTCACCACTGTGTGTCTGCTTCCCTTCCTTATCTCACTCTGTGTGTTCATGGTGCGGCCTTGGTGCACGTAGGTGCATTCCACGTCGCGTCGCGGCAGCTCCTCATCACGTCAGGAGTTTCCGTGTTTGTAGTTCAATCTGCCTCCGCGGCCTCTCACTCCTTCCACCACCCCCCTCCCTCTCCAGGTGCGTCTCTCTCTCTCTCTCTCTCTCTCTCTCGCTCCGTTTCACTACACGTCCGCCACAGCCACAAAACCTCTTTCCTGCAAATAGTCTCGGCAAGGCAGAAAAGACAGCATCAGACACCAAACATGTCAAAAGATCTCGCTCAAGTTACCATTGTGTCTGTGCTCAACGTTGCAGCAAAGGCCACACCCCTGGAGTTTGGAGACGGCGGAAGCAGAGTGAAGATCGGAGCGGTGGGTCGGAGCGGCGTTGTCCTACTCAGGATTTCAACAAAAAAAGCAAAAGAAAAGATAAAACAAAATTCTACGTTTCTCTAATAAACAATGCAACAGGTGAACCACTCACATGCTCTCCTCAGGCCGTGTGCCTCCATGCTTGTTTTCATTCAGCGTCCTGGGCTCAACAGCAGTGAACTCACCTTCTCTGCCTCATTTATTCCATCCAATTATTTCATTCCGTTATTTTCCTATTTTGTTTTTAAAGTTTACATTTCAAACAAATTGTTGAGTCCTTCACCACTAAAATAGTCTCTAACCAAGTTTAGCGTTCAGATTCCGGTCTTTTTGAATCTATCATTCATACCTCACTTGGTTTTTTTTTTGGAGCAAGCTTTAGAAGGCTGCTGTTTTCTTTTTGTTTCAAGTGCCATGTTGTCTGTTCCGAGGTTGTTCAGTGTGGCGAGGTGTCCCATACACACACATTGAACGGTCTCCGTGTGTCTTCCGTCTGTACCGCAAAAGTACTGAAGGAAGACAAGATTTCTAAAAGACAAAATGGCTCAAATAATTAAAAATTAAACCCCAAAAATGTCTTAAAAGTTGAACATTCAAACAGTCAAGTCTCTCTCTCTCTCTTTTTAGTTCTCGCCCTGCTTCAGCATACCTGAATCTAATGATGATGTCATCACAGAGGTTGTGAAAAAGCCCATTCACGAGCCCCTCATTAAAATCAGGTGTGCTGCAACTGGGAGAGAGCTGAAACGTGCAGGACAGGGGCTCTCCAGGACCGAGGTCGGGCACCCCTGGTCTAGTTTGTCAGTTTCAGACACAATCAAACACAACGTGGTTCTGTAAAACGTCTCAAATTAACAGCTACTTCTTATTTTTGAATTACTTTAAAAGAAAGTCGAGCTTTTTAGATTTATTTGCATGGTACTTTACATCACTTAGTTAGTGTCATCATCAATGAGGAAAAGAGATCTCAAACTAGGCAAAGTGAGCGATCGCGTGATATACAGAGAAGGAGTCGGGGTGAAAAAAACCTCATAATTTAAGTAATTAATCAATGACTTTAGGAGTTGTTAATGAGTAAATGACAGTTTACTTCCATTCATGATTTCAATTTTTCCAAAAATTACTTCCAGTGATTTATTACTTTCAGTAATGAATTACTTACAGTCATTTAATGCCAATAACCAAACATAAATCCCAACACCATTGATAATCAATCAGTCCATCCAATCCGCCGCTCTGTATCATTTAATGATGAACGTTTGACATATGAACATGGTGCTGCTGATTCAGTGGTAATGTTCCACGAAAGAAACATCAGTACCACTGCAGTTTGGCTGTTTATGATTACGTGGCTCGATAAGTCTGATATTTGAATACGTCAAATGCATGAGATGAATGTGGCTTCAATTCTCCACCTCACCATCAGCGTCGCCAGGTTCCCCGTCTCCAAAATGTATGTGCGCAAGGTTCAAAGTTGGCGTAGTGGTACACACATTCTTCTGCAGTTTATTTTTTGTGTATAAGCAACTTCTATAAATGAGGCCCCTGGTCATCAAGACAAGCTCCTAAGTATTTTTCCCATGCCTATGTTAGAGAGGCCAGACTTTTATTCTCGCTGAAGCTCAACGGCAGCTTAAAATATTTAGAACCCTATAACACCCCCAAGAAATGTGATTTTTCTTTTTTTAAATAGTTTATTTAGATTTTTTTTTTTTTATGTGTGAACATCATGATTTGTTGCCTGGTTGATTAATCAATACACCAATAAAACATGGATTTATGTTTTTTTTTCTTTTTAACTAAAAGCAGTGTAATGTGATTCAGCCAATCGCTGCAGCGCATGCATTAACCTTTGAAATTACAACTTCCTGTTATTACGAGCGCATTTTTCTTGGTGACCGCGTAACATACTAATGGTAGTGAAACATGGAACGCTTTTCGCAAAGAAAAAAAATGTGGCAAAATCACTGACACAGTGCGGTGTGCGCATATCGTCGGCGTTTCAGTAGAAAGTAAATTAGAGATCCCTAAATTCTCGAGCACCGTCACTGAAAGATCGCGTGCCCCCACAGCACCAGGCCCCCACCTCACACCTCACCTCTTTAATCATGGTTCCACCTCGCGTTATGTACCGGGACAGTGCGGGACGGGTTTTTGTGCAACCACTGACAAAAGTTGTGGAGGGTATCGAAAGAAAAAAGCTCCGTCCCCACCGTGCAGTACGTGCGGGGCGGGGTGGGAGGCTACAGTATGGCAAAGTGCACCCAGACCCAACTCTACAATACGGTTAAAATGCAGGCTCGGTTGTGAACGACGCAGGGATGTGTTGGGCGAACAATGCGATGCCTGGCCACAACTCTGCGGCGGCCAGAGTAAAGCCTTGAGCCTCCTGTCTCTGTGACACAGCTTAAACTTTCTCATTCTGAACAGCAGCGTCCATCTCCCACTGAATCCCCTCCTCTTGTGTTACTGAGAGGAGCGTCTGCACCTCGTTGGACGACAGCAATGCTGTGCAGCGCACCAGCGAGTTAACAAAACAACCAGTGTGCGCAAAACAGCACGTGTAAACAACAATGTGAGAGAAGATGAAATGTTTAAATATTGCTGGCAAGTCAAGAGTGACAATCGTCACTACCAATCAGCAGAGGGGTACCTCAACGGAGGGGTGACGAAACCATCCGTATCATCTACAACTTTTGTCTGCAAGATCTTGGATAAGGGTCAATGGATCATTGCTGCAACTTCCACACAGTAGAGGGGGGCTCTGATTGAGTAAGGGGGGGTTGAGCAAGGGCTTGGAAGATGCTTTTCCTTAAAAAAGACATTTTAAAAAAACTTGACTTAATTTTGTTTGAGCCCCACCCCACAGTTACAGCATTGAATAACAACAACAACAACAATAATAATAATAACCACAAGAAGAAGAAGAAGAAGAAGAAGAAGAAGAAGAAGAAGAAGAAGAAGAAGAAGAAGAAGGTATAAATTCACAATAAAGTTAAACCACGCTCCGTCGGCGTCAGCTGCGTGAGACACGGTAGTTTCCGGTTTTCTCCCGTGTACTTGAACGCATCACGTTTCGTTTTGTGGAATGACGTGTCAAGTAAGTGCCGGAAGCTTCCTGTGTGTCCAAAATGGCTTATCAGACACTACAACAGGAGTACCTACAGATCCCTGTTGTCACCAGAGCGTACACCACGGCCTGCGTCCTCACCACAGCTGCAGTGGTAAGACTCCAGAACGTGTCCGTGCTGTCGGAGGTTCCCCCGGGTCGCTGCGGCCGGGGTGAGCTCGCTCCTTGGCGGCTAGCTGTGGTTTAGCTCCGGGGTCTGTGAGGGGGGGGGGGAGACGTGTGTGAGCCGGTGGTCCAGGATGAGCAGAGGGGGCTGACAGCGTCGTTAAGGTACCTGTGGCCGGACCTCCAGCTCCTCTTAAAGCCGAGGAACAGCCAAATGAGACGTTCATTGCTCAGAAGGCTCACACACTGACGTAAAATCCAGGCAAAACACACAATAATAGAGCGAATAACTCTGTCGTCAGGCATCATGACAAAGCTTCATCTTTATTTACAGTTTATGTAAACATGCTGCTGTATGGAGACTTAAATACATCTAAATATCGAGAGCCTCTTTAAAGGCACAGTATGTTTACTATGTACTATTACGTTTGTCCACTAGGTGACAGGAGTGAGTGGGTTTAGCGATACATTGTGTCCTCGTCTGTGACAAACTTATTTTAGCTCATGGCCACGCAATGCCATTTCATGGAAGTGCATCGTTTTTGGCCAATCATCCACTCAGCTCGGCATTTTAGGAGCCTGAAAGCTGTTGTTTTTTTTGAGAATGGGTTCCAGACTGGAGAAATTTGAAAAGGCCGACTTGGCATTGACGTGTGGATGGGCAAGATGCAGATATGCTAAAAAAGATGATGTCATCGCCCAACCTCTGGACCCAACCCTCTGTACGTAACAACAACAATGGCAGACTACACAGTCCAGCTGCAGAAGTTACTGACGCAAAAAACATGCACTGGAGTTCTCTGAGCAAGATCTCACCCCCCCCCCCCCCCCCCCCCAGCTCTCCAGGACAGACTTGTAAAAGAGATTATTAATCTCAATGTGGTTCTCCTGGCTAAATAAAGCGGAGCGAGGCCATAGACCTATAAAACTAGAGTTATGTACAGTGGTTTATGTGTAGAAGTCTACTTCTAAATTTCTATGTGGTCAGTCTTCTTCTGCTTTTTTATTGTGTTTGGTGAGTCACAGCTCCCCTAAAGGCCTGGCAGGTGTACTACATGCCCTGAAGCCTCGTGTTGAGCCGTGTTCATAGTGAGGTGTGGACGGGAGTTTTTTGGGAGCAGGCCAGGGAGAACAAAGATTGTTTTTTCGTCGTGTGGATGTACCCTCAGTTTACAACAACTAAAGAGAAAGAGAAGAATTTTGATTCAATAAGTGAGTTTTACAATAATTTCTAGCTAAACAAAGCTTCTGCCAATAGTGCTTTTAGCTTCAGACATCTTAGTCGCTCCAAAAATAGACTATTGAGTATATTTGCAATAGCAATGTGAGTATCGGATCGGGAAAGTATCGGTATCGGCCGACACTCAATTCTGAAAAATCGGATCGGTATCGGGGGGCAAAAAAGTGTGATCGGGACATCCCTAGTTACGGCGCCACCTATAAGCCTGGCATATGTACGACCTCATTTTCAGTAGTTTTCATGTTGCTGTGTGGATAGGAAACTTTAAGAATCACCGGGAGAAAAAAAAAGATCCTTTTGGCTCGTAATCAGGAAATCCATTCCACATTTTGCAGCCAGCGAGCAGAGCAGCGGCAGGGAAACACTTGTGGAGTCATTTCAGCAACAGTAAAGCACAGACAAGGCTGATGAATCGGAAATCTCCGCAGGTTGGGTCAGAAATTTCTGATCCATAAATTACATCCCTAACCCTAACCCTAACCCGAACCCATTACATTGGGATCGGATCGGTCCCATCCCTAGTTAGAGGCACAGGGGAAGATGTTTTAAATGCGCTTTTAGTAGTCCATTTTTGGAAATTTGTTGTTTTTTCACCACGGCAGATGTCACTTCGGCACCATTGGATTATTACGTGACCTAGTTGGAAATGTGGTCTGGTTGTCAAAACATGATCGCCGTTCCCTAACCCCTTCAGGAAGTCTCCTAACACCTTTCCTTAACCCTGTGACGTTATCCACGGGGATAAGAAACAGTGGTTAGGAAAGTAGATAGGAGGGACTATTCGGAAACACCCAATATATCGCGGTTGCTTGTTGCTAAAGGGGTGGGATTTCCACTTCCAGTCTGGACCAATCAGTGAGCAGGGTTTCTACTTTGTCATGCTTTTCTTTGTCGGTGCCTTGTGGGGGTGGCCTCTGTGTCTAAACAAAAGTTGGGGCACAAACTAACATGGTTAAAAGCTACAGCTCCGAGGCAATACTATATACGGCTGTTGGACGCCGTCCACACTATCTGCCTCTTGAGTTGTCGACATTTTTTATGTCATCACTGTTTACATCGCTACGGGGGGCTCATGGCCCAGAGACCCCTTCCTGCTTGACACTCAACAGGTTCCCCGCTACTTTGAGGACCCCAGACTGATCTGTCAAAACATTCAAGCACGTCTCAGCGCGGCTGCAAGCTGCTAAACAAACACAGCTCAACACAAGTGTGTGCGTGGTGGTTTCTGGAAGTGGATCATGTGGTTCTCCTTTCAGTTTTGTTCCTGCCTTTTAACACCATCTTCGTTTTGTTTTTGTCTCCCCTTCTGCAGCAACTAGAGATTATCACACCATTTCAGCTCTACTTCAACCCTGATTTGATTCTAAGGAATTACCAGGTGAGTGAATACCAAGAAATACATGCAACACCGTGAGTGTCGTGAGTATGAGGGGTTCAGCCGGAGGGAAACAAAACCTCGGGCTTCTTGTATCGACACTGCAATGGCTAAAAATCCCTATTCCCTGTTTTTCCTACAAAATTATCATCTTATATAAATTTAACAATAATGTGGTAAGTAGTTGTGTTAAATAATTTAAATCATGGGAGTTAAGTCACGCCTTGTTGAATATTATGTCAAAACACAAACATTGAATTCTTTTGTGTTTTGATATCTTCACACTGCACTTGATTAGCCTATCCATCCATCCATCCATCCATCCATCCATCCATCCATCCATCCATCCTTCCATCCATCCATCCATCCTTCCATCCATCCATCCATTCGTAAATATGCCAGTAAAATATAAGTTGAGTTCATGAGCTGAAGTTTCTACTCATGCCAGTATTCAAGATAAATATCCTAAAGTAAAAAATAATTTATAAAAATTATCTTTCTATTTTGTGAACCATTTTCTCTGAATCAATGATTTTATTTTTGTATATTTACAGTAGAACCTCTGACAAGCGGACCCATTTGGAGTGGACACCCTGTACTGGGCGGACACGTCACTGTGTACGGACACAAATTTAACTGTTAACACACCTTAATGAGCGACCACCTGCCTGACGCGGGCAACAGACATAGTTTCCTGGTAAATTTCAAGCTGAGCGACACTAAAACGGCCCAAATACTTGGGCTGGACCCCATTATTGGAATATTCAGACGTCGTGGTGTCAGGAGATTAGTTTTGAGGTCTGAATAATCGCTGCTTCCCCGCAGCATGATGCTGCTCTGTGAAGCTCCTCTCCGTCAGCACCTCCATGCTCCCCACTGTCTGCAGACTGCGTGCGGGCCGCGGGTGCTACATGATTATGTCCATACTCCACTCTGGGCTCACTTCCGTGCGCGTTCCGTAACATAACGATCCCAAAACTATCTCCACTTCTGCTCCCCGTCGTTCTCCACCTTTCCTAAAGTAGTTTATGTTTCACTTCAGAAGTTCTGAGCCTCTGGCTCTTTATTTGCTTTTGAATTATGATTGTTCAGACGGGGAGACGGAGGATCTCCTCACACAAGCGCCCAGTAGGTTCTGGCACACAAATCGCACGGTCACAAAATTTGGGCTGCGCGGTCGACCACAGAGTGTCGGAGCGGACCCCAGTGCACAGGGTGGATGACGATTTTGATGTCACACGTACTCTGCGCACAGAGTAGTTTCACTTTCCCCTTAACAGCAGAGAACATAAGGCCCGGGGGCCAAAACAGACCCGCAAGAGGCTCCAATCTGGTCCCACCAACCCACCAAGCAAGGAGGTTATATAGGATTTCTACACGGTTTTTTTTCCTGACATTTCATTGTATTTTGCACCAGAATGCTTAATTAAAATTGACTTTATGTTAAGATTGTTATCATTTTCAGTACTATCTTGCAAAAATATAGACAATTTCATTACATACACTTTGCGCCACAACAAAGAAAAACTTGTAATTTTAAAGGTTATTATAGCAATATTTTACCAGTCTGGTCCACTGAAGATGGAACTGGACTGTATGTGGTCCCTGAATTGTAACTGTAAATTAAATCTTATATAAAAAATATTTTGTACACATGTTAAAAACATGTGTACATATATTGTATACATCTTTGTATTGGTTCAGTTATTTGCTTTTAAATAACCAGAACACATTAGGTGCTTGGTTCGTTCAATATCAACTGGTCCTACAATTTGTCCTCGTGACCCGTCCCTCCGAAGAGAGGACACCCGTCTTCAGGGGACACTTGCCTTTGGATTTTAGGGCGTACCTACATCAGAGGTTTTACTGTATGTTCTTTTACAACAGATCTTTGTTATTAACTGAAAAAAGGACACTTCAAGATGATTATTTGTATCTGCACAAATCTGTGTTTATAACGTAAATTATATTTTGGAGCCTATTTACACACACACACACACACACACACACACACACACACACACACACACACACACACACACACACACACACACACACACACACACACACACACACACACACACACACACACACACACACACACACACACAATTCATTTCCTAAGATAATGTTATGTTGAACGCCAACAGTGTATTAAGTGTTTTGTTTCAACCAAATGCTTTGTCCCTGTATTTCCAGTGTATTTTGAACATGTTACTATATTTGACCATTCAACTTTGAATCATATCTAAAAGAAAATATAAATAAGATTATTTACTTTTGATAATATCTCTGACAAGTGAAAGGTCTTGCCTCGATACTAGGTGTGCCATCTTGAAGATGTTAAACTTGTTTTGCTCCAAAGGTTAAAACAACCCAAACAACAAGGGATGCATAATTTACATCCTGTGACAAAACAATGAGGTGGAAGTCAGAACATTTTTTGAGTTTTTTTTCCTTCGAGTGGCGTCATTTAGAGCCTTATCTGGACAATAAAGTGTAGTTGTTGCTTTTCTTACCCTTGGATGAGTGTAGGTATTGGCAGGTCATGCATCCAAGGGTAATAAAATGACCTAAAATTGGAATCAAGGTGTTTTTGCAATAAACTTAAGAAATGTCTTTAATTTTGATGCAAAGATGATGATTTTTTTTTTTTTATGATATTTTAGTCATAAAAAGATTGATTTCATTATTGATACACTCATTTATCACTTTTTCTAACATTTAATGGAACTTTTTGTCGTAATTGGTGGGCTTGCTGGGCGTATACTACTGAAACTTGTGACACTATCACCGGGGATGAACTTCTGCCTACAGTTGACCAGGAACAGGTCCCATTTGTAGCTGAAGGCTGCCATTGGGTCTGTTCCCATTCGGGAGGCTCTGGGCCTCTTGTCATCAAAGCGCAGTAGACGGCGAATATCTTCAAATCTTCCAATTGACATAGTGGCCTTGTACACTGGATTATTTAGAGGACTCCCAAAGAGCTCACAGATTGGTACATCCCAGTTCTTCTCACTTCTGACCAGTAAGAGCCCTTATGGCTCATTCTATTGCACTCACTCACTCACTCACTCACTCACTCACTCACTCACTCACTCACTCACTCACTCACTCACTCACTCACAATAATCGATAATTGTATAAAAGAGTAAGAGTCATTACACAACAAATGCAATAATATCTTAAAGTACGAACATGACTTTGTTTTTAATATTACTTTGTTCAGTATTTAGACACGCTTAATGACTTTTAAGATCTAGTTGAATAGTTTACCTGAAAGAGGAAACGTGTGAATGAAGCTGTTGAATGTTTCTCTTCTCTGTTTTCAGGTATGGCGACTCATAACCAACTTTCTGTTTTTTGGTCCTGTCGGTTTCAACTTCCTGTTCAATATGATTTTTCTGTATCCCTCTCATGTGAGAACAGTTTGCATAACACACACACACACACACACACACACACACACACACACACACACACACACACACACACACACACACACACACACACACACACACACACACACACACTGTTTGTGTAGACTCCTTGACCGCCTTGTTGCAGGTACAGATACTGTCGAATGCTGGAGGAGGGCTCGTTCAGGGGCCGCACGGCTGACTTTGTCTTCATGTTCCTGTTTGGAGGGCTGCTCATGACCGTATCCTTTCTGTCCGGCTGCCCATTAGGACACGGCACTGAAAGTCGTAGTCCTCAGGGACTCGATGACACTGAAGTGGAGCACAGCTGCAAGAAAAACCTGTTATTCATGTTCACGATATGACTTGTAGTTCATAACCACACACTTATGTTTATGATCAATTATGAATGAAGAGTGCATGGAGGCATCCGTTATCACATTTCAATGATAGATTTGTTCGTATTGCAGCCATAGTAGTTAAAAGTTTTTACTTTGTCTTGTCATGGCATTTCTCACACATTTTTCCCGCTCCAAAAACGCTTTAAAATCTTTTTTTTTAATCAAAAAAACTGAATCGGATTTGCTGATGTAGAATTAAATATTTGAATTAGTTAGTTAGTTTTAGTCTGTCTGACACCCGTGTGATGACAATCCTTGGCAAAAACTGTGGAGTCACCGGTTTCAGGATGTTCATTCAGTTGTTTGATCACAGATATGCAACCAAACTAAAGTCATTTAAAATGGCAACTATCTTGCTTTTAGAAACACTTAAAGAAGTCAAGAAAGAGAATGCTGTTGTCTATAACAATTGCTTTTTTCGATCAAGCAGAAGTTAAAAATTATGGAATCCCTTGTCGAAAAAGAAAGAAGTTTGCCAAACAAACACCTGCATCAGATCAAATCTGCTCATTAGTCTTTAGTTAAAGAAGACATGAAGGAAAGAAAACTTAAAGCGACGTGTCTCGAAAACAGAAAGTGCTCTGCAACACAAATAAGGAACAAATGAACTGAAACTGGGGTCAACGTCTGTGACTGAGCTGTAACCGGCTAAAGGAAATAGGATTTACATACAGAAACACTAAACAAAAGCCATCATTAACGCCTAAACAGAAAAAAACCAAGGTTTCAGCGGGTGATGACTGGATGAAAGCCGTATTCAGTGATGCCAATCAGATATCTTTTTTTGTTCAAAGTATTTTTACTGGTTTTTCCAGTTCTAAAAGATACAATTTAACATACATTTCGATACAACCCCACCCCAAAGACAACCCCACCCCATTGCAACCCCACCAGTTAACATGACAGCATAGATCAATAATTAAAAAAAAAAGAAAGGAGGTGAGGGGTTACTTCTACACATTTAAGATGTCTGATGTCTTTTCAACATGATCTAGAACTGGTTGCCAGATTGTATAGAAGTTGAGGACGCAGCCACTAGTGGTACAACAGGTTTTTTCTAACGTCAGATGATGCAGGAGGTCCCTGATCCATTGGTTGAAGGTTGGAGGAGATTTATCTTTCCATTTAAGCAATATGAGTCTTCTAGCCAGTAACATAGTTTTGTTTTTGCTTTGTCGAGTGGGGCAGAGATCCTGCAGTACAACACCAACTATTGCTATTATGGCAAGAGGTGCCATGAGTACTCCTCGCAGGTCAGAGAAGAATTTGAATATAGATTCTCTAAACTCTGTTCATTTTGGGCAGAGCCTGAACATATGTGATAAAGTGGCTGTTGCTGCTCCACAGCGGTCACAGTTGGGGTCAATATTTGATGTTATCTTTGCCAGTCTCGCTTTAGACCAGTTTAACCTATGTACAATATTGAATTGTATTACCTTATGTCTTAAGCAAATTGAAGATGAGTGTATCCTATCTAATGTGGAGTCCCATATATCCTCAGTAAGTTCTATGCCAAGCTCTTCTTCTCGTTGATTTTCTTTAAACGTGTCAAAGGTTCTAAGTTGTGAGAATTGAGTGACAAGCAGACTTTTCTGATAAGTCCTTTATGGTCGGAGCTAAGCTGTAGAAGAGAATCAAGGAGAGAGCTTGGCGGTATAGATGGAACTGATTCTAAGGAAACAAAGGCGCGAAGCTGCAGATATTTGAAAAAGTGTGAGTTAGGGATTTCATATTTTAATCTCAGCTGTTCACAGGATGCAAAATTATCATCAATATAGAAGTCTTTTAAGGGAACTAATCCCTTCCTGGTCCAGATATCAAAGGATCTGTCTATAATGGAAGGTTTGAACATAGTGTTTCTGGATATAGGGGCATTAATTAACATGTTATTCAGTGAAAATGGTCGTCTGAACTGTGCCCATATCTTCAAGGAGTGCTTAACAACTGGATTCATAGAATATCTGGATATAGGTTCTGGTATTGGGAGCTTGGAACAGAGTAAAGTGTGCAAAGAGGCAGGTCCACATGACAGCTTTTCTAACCATAACCATTTTGGGCCATTATCTTGTGATGCGCGTATGTTAGCGACCAGTAGTAATACTGAGAATTGGGTCGGGAAA
This sequence comes from Lipophrys pholis, assembly GCF_963383615.2. Lineage (NCBI taxonomy): Eukaryota > Metazoa > Chordata > Actinopteri > Blenniiformes > Blenniidae > Lipophrys > Lipophrys pholis. Next base: position 8,745,543 of record NC_137641.1, on the reverse strand, counting down.
ATCCTCCATGTTCACGGTGCCGCTGTAAGTTATTCTTTCGTATTCGTGGATTTTTTTGATTCCAGATGAATGAAGGTAACAGTTTACCAATAAACAAAAAGAAGGATTTTGTCAAAAAGACAGGAATACACTGGAACAGATAGAAAAATTTAAGTTGCACAATCATTTTGAGTGTTAATTCTACCTCCCAATGATAATGGTAGTAAGTTCCAGCGTTCAAGATCATTTCTCATAGATTCGACAATTGGGGGGAAGTTGGCTTTGTAAAGATGTTTAAAATTATGCGTAATCCAAATACCTAAATATTTAAATTTATCTTTACTTATTTTATAGGGCAGTGAACTAAGCACAATCCGTTCGGCAGCAGGATTTATAGGCACAAGCTCACTTTTTTGTATTTGTTTTATGAACAGATGTTTTTCCAAATGTATCTAACAGGGCAAGTATCAATGGTAAGCTACTTAATGGCTCAGATATATACAAAAGCACATCATCCGCATAAAGGGATACAAAGCAAATAGGAATGGCGATAAATGGCAGCCTTGTCTGGTCCCACGGCGTAGTTGTAAGAAGGAGGATAAGATATTGTTTTATATGGACACCGTATGATATGATTTGTCCCCTAAGATACACTTTCATCGATTCCCAAATGACAGAAGAAGACATTCCTGGGGTTTGATTACGCGTCAGGTATTCAGTTACCTCATTCGAGATAAATTTGACAAATCCAGTATCAGAAAGAAGTAATGTATTGAAGCGCCATTGGCGATAACTGGCGTGTGTATTTTGTATGCATAAAGTCATGGTCTGATATAACTATGGCCTGATAGTCACATTCCCTGACAAACTGAAGTAATTCACTGTCTAGAGAAAAACATATAATCTATGCGTGAATATGTTTTATGTACTGGTGAGTGAAAAGAGTAGCTTCTGCCTGTAGGGTTTCGGAAACGCCAAGTGTGGGTCACGCTATACGAATTAAGAAAAAGTTGAATGGCCTGTGCTGCTTTAGATGAGGTTGTAGTTCTCGGTGAGCTGCGATCCAGAGTGGGTGACAACACACAGTTCATATCTCCTCCTAATATGAGGTGGTATGTCTACATTGGGCAGACGTGAAGAAAAACTAGTAAAAAAAAATGTATCGTCATCCCAGATTTGCCAGTGTGACAAGGGTGTTATTTAATTTGCCTACCACTATTATATAGCGACCAGCAGCAGAATCTGCCCCAACATTGGACATGACAATTGGGACATTTTTAGTGATGAGAATGTAGAGAGCATACTTTCTAAGAGACAGTAGTACATGATGGTCCTGGTTAGTTGCGCATTGTATAAAGAGAGACCCCTCCACTTATACACTGATAGACAAAACAGATAATATAAGAAGAGAGAAAAAAACATAAAGTGAAATTTGGTGCAATGGTTTCCCGTCCATTGTCCATTGCCTTGGGATTTCTTTGTGATTCTCTGTCCCTGAGTACAATTATGTAACATGGATGACTAATGACTCAGAAGGTTAATATGGCAAATTATTGGCTGTGACCATCAGCAACAAGTGGTGATCGTTCTCATCTCCCTTAGATAGTTCAAGTAGTGTTCCAATTTCCATATATGCAATATATGACCTTATACTGATCAAGTTAAAGTCATGAAGATAAATAGAACAATAAAAGATGATATAAAAATAAAGAGAGGGGAGGAACAGTTCACAAAATGTATAAAGAAAATGTCAGGTCTTTAATCCAGAATTAATCCAGAGTGTAAAAGAATATCTACATTTAAAAAAATAAAAAGATAAAAAAAATTAAAAAATGTCTTTCTACATTATTTAAAATAAAACGTTGGCGACCTATGATTTAAACGATTATTGTTTCAGCTACGATTCTCAGCAAGAACAGCTGGTTCTGGTTATCCCCTCTGGACAGTCCATATCCTGTTGTTTTGACCCCCACATGTTCACATGATGTTCCTGTACTCACCACTATGGAGAGAGACGCATAAAGCAAAAGAGGCAGAGTTCAGACGATGTTTGCTTTCACATAAGTCCACGAAGCAGTCTTCTGACCTCGTTGAAGGCTGGTCTTGCTCGGGCAACGCTTGGTGGACAGCCGGGGAGCACGAGGATGGTGTCTCCGTTGTACCGCAGGGGACCGGCTCCTCTGGCTGGAGGACCTCTACACTGTCCTGATGATAGTGCAGCTTTGCGATTATTGTTCGGGGCGCTCCACCTGATCTCTTTGGCTGGAGAGTGCGATGTCATCTGTCAATCAGCACATCTTTATCCATTTTCAGGGCCTCCTTGATTAACTTCGAGACAGAGGATGCGGCTATTTGACCGCCTCATTCGGCCCTCCGTGTCCAAACACTGTTCCTGTGGGTTGTCCACATTTCTCTTGAGTTTTTGCATGGCATCCTGCAGTGATGCCCCCTCGTCTGACCGTGTTCCACATTTGAACTTTTTCCATGTCGGCCCGCGGCGCGGCGGTGTGGTTCGCGATACCTGTCTCGAGTGCTTGTAGCTCCAGCGTAATCATACCAAACTCAGCGGTGAGCGATGTAGCCGTACTTACGCAGGTTAGGCTTACTCGCCATGGACAAGGAGAAAGTGGGAGTTAAAAAAAACCCAACAACCTTAGAATCCGTCCAAAACTTAAGGTGGTGCCTTAAATAATTTCTTGTAGCTTGCTGTTGATGTAGGGCGCAAAAAAAGAAGTTAGAATCACATTTTCTGCAGAGCTCTCCCCAACTCACGACCTCCTCCATGAGCTGCTCCACGGCCAATCAGATTTCTGAAGAAAACGTGAACATATCCAGCTGAGGCTGCGTGTCAGGTACTGCAGGGAAGGCCGTCATGACGTCTTCAGTGAATGTTTACCTTGAGTTTTTGGACACTTTTTTTCTATTCAGTTGAAATCATGTTTGGCGATGATGACATCATTTTTCACAAAGATATTGCATCTTTCCATAGAGCAAAAACGGTGAAAACTTCCCTTGAAGAATGACCCTTAAGGTCAATATCATGGCCTCCAAATAGTCCAGATCTCCATTCAATTGGAAATCTAGAGATGGTCCATGAAGAGGCTCCAGAGCCAGATTCTAGCTTAGAGGCTTAGAGTTACAGAGAGACTACAGGTGGCCGTAGAATCAGAGGTGCAACAACGTACTAGTGGTGTGTTTGTTTTTGTTTGTTTGTTTGTTTTTTCATGATCCCATATTTTTTCCTTCTGCTTGATCTAAAAAGAAATTGTTACTGACTGCAACACTTACTTCCTTTTTAGTGTTTCTAAAATCCAGAAAGTTGCTTTTTTTTTTTTTTTTTTTTTTTTTTTTTTTTTTTATGACTTTAGTTTAGTGGCATGTCTGATCATATTTAGTTTTTCTGGATTTGACCTTGTTGTATCTAGATTGCCTGGATTTATTTAGTCAAAAGTAAGTGCCTCAACCCGTTTTTTTTTCTTTTTTCTTTCTTTCAAGATATCTCAAGCTTTCAACATCTGGCAGATCTTTGAAATCTGAAAAACGTAATGTTTTTTGTCTGATTGGTGTCGTACTTGGCAGTATTCCTCTGATTTCTGAATTTTTTTTCAAAATTTCTACCTGTTATATGAGAAAATCAATTTAGGCAAATCCAACTTTAAAAGCTGTAAAGATTCAGTTTGTTGGTAAAGATTCTCCTCGCCCTCTGCACGGGTAAGAACGTGTTCCAGCCCTCATGCTGTGTGTCATGTCATGTGTCTGCTGTTCTTTAACACGTTTTCAGATATTTGGCACGTTTGTGAGTCTAGTATTTCTGGGCCAAGCCTTCACCATCATGCTGGTGTACGTGTGGAGTCGACGGAACCCCAACGTCCGCATGAATTTCTTCGGCCTGCTTAACTTCCAGGCGCCGTTCCTGCCCTGGGTGCTGATGGGATTCTCGCTACTGCTGGGAAACTCCATCATCGTGGATCTTTTAGGTGTGTGTGCGTGTGTGCGTGTGTGCGTGCGTGCGTGCGTGCGTGCGTGCGTGTGCGTGCGTGTGCGTGTGTGCGCGCGCGCGCGTGCGCCCCTCCCTCCCCGCTGAGCTCCGCTTATGTTGGTTTATAGTGTGACTGAAGCTGCTGCTCTTCTCCTCTCTGCTCCAGGTATCGCTGTCGGCCACGTGTACTTCTTCCTAGAGGATGTTTTCCCCAACCAGCCGGGCGGAGGAAGGTGGCTCAAAACCCCCTCCATCATGTGAGTCAAACACTGTCCTATGATTTAGTACAGACTCAGTACAAATGACTGATTGATTGAGATATTTATTTCGAATATGTAAACACGAGTATCAAGTAAACAAGTATGGATATTAAATATCCATATATATATATATATATATATATACATACATACATAAAAAACAATTTCATAAAGCAAAAGAATTAGTCTACACCTCTGGACTAAAGCTACACATTTGAAAAGGACTGAGAAGAAGTCAACCAACACTTATTTAATGCCACCCCTTTTCCATAAATAATTATTTAATTTGATAATTTCCAGCTTCCTAATTGTTTATATAATATTCAATTTGTGTTTATACATGTAAGATACATTAAAGGTATATACAAATATGATACTACCTGTTTAGATTTATCTATATAAATATATACGCACATATATATGCACCTACATTTACACACGCATAAATAAGTAAAATGATTAACCAGATAAAACTCCTGTAATCACCTGACATGAGTCTGTGGGAATGACTTGAGTTTTATTTGGAGTCTTGTAATAGATGTCTGCTGCTTATGAACGGTTTTATTGGCGTGAGATTATAACCAGACGTTAACAACACCTGCAATGTGTGTGTGTGTCCACAGAAAGATGCTGTTTGACACTCCTGAAGAAGACGCCAACTACAACCCGCTGCCAGAAGAGCGTCCTGGGGGCTTTGCCTGGGGGGAGGGGCAGCGTCTCGGGGGTTAATGGAGGCCTCTGGGTTCTCCCTGACCGTCGGGTCACCTCAAGGACCTTCCCTCAGACAGATGGCGGGATGAACATGGTCTTTGCTTTTGACGTGTTTGTTGAGTTGTGGATGAAGAATGCCAAACGAGGAGACGTGATTGGGAGACAAATCGCCGGTTGTCTGTGTGTGTGGGCTTTAATCATCCTCAGAAACTCTTCTTAACACCAGATTGTCGCTCTAAAAGACTATTTGACAAGTTGGAACTTGGAAGGAAACAAAGCCTTCAAGATATTTTCATCTCTGGAAAAATACACGAAAGAAGAAAAATTGACCGAAAGGTCTTATCAAAATGAATCATTTGAATGGCAAGTGTTTGATTTTATTTAGATTTTTTTTTTTTTTTTTTTCATTTTACTTTTTTAAAGAATAAATGTGTGTGGCAAAAATGACTCCAGCAGTTTTAGTTCCAAATTCTGTGTCCAGCTTCAGTTAGTCAGTGCTCACCGGTCATTTCATGCAAGCGGCCTTAATTTACATGAAATACACAATTCCTTCTGAAACGGGGGGAGAGTCACGTCTCTTATCTGTATGTCACGCAATTTTTTGATTAAACGGGTCGACTGGTTTGTCTTAATATGCTGCGGCTGAGCTCTCGCGTTAAAATCAGTCCTTATAAACAATTAGAATATTGAAATATTTCGATTCTTCTGTATTTCTCAGTTCAAGTTTCAGTTCATTCTGTGCTGAACTTCACAAAGAATTGATTGGTTTTTTTGGTTTATTTTGGAAGAGGGAAATATCAAGAGGCTGCAATGTTCCAGTGGTCTGAGATATGGGGAGGAGAAACGGGTTACTTGAGTCACTTTGCGTCTGTGACGTTTCCATACGAAACTACCCCGACCATTTAGAGCAGGGCTTTCAAAAGCAGCAAAACATTAGGGGCCGAAACTGGCCGGCAAGAGGTTCCAATCTGGTCCGCCAAACTAACAATTTAATCATAAAATATTCAAAGACAACATTGACTTTTTTCAACACGTGTTTTACGATAAGTGGACACAACACAGAGATATCGGTGACGCTACCATGATGAAAGCTACTCCAGCAACCTCAGGTTGAAGCGGCTTTCTGAAATCTACAGCGAACACGGAGCCCCGGAGTGGTTATGGAGAAAAGAATTCAAACAACGCGTAGGAACGATATAATAAGTCGTTCCCCGAAGTTAATAATACGAGGGAACGGGATTATTTAATCTGCCTTCGCGGAGCCGCGGCTCTCGAGAGTGCTGCAGAGCTCCTGCTCTGTCAGTCAGCTACGTCAGATATAATTTAGAAGCAGTTTTTTTTATTGTCGTTTTTTTTCACGCTTTTCATCGTCACATCATTGTAACTAACTTCACTTTCATGTCTTGTATCGCGTTCTGACCGCAGCCTGAGGTCAATGCGGCTGCATTGTGCTCCGCGACAAGAGGCCCCGCTCTTATTTTCTACCCTCAGATCTTAATAAAGCCATATTTGGTTCATCAGCAACTAATAAACAAAGTACACACTACTGTAAATGAAAGCTTGGATTTTTTTAGCCATAAAATGAGCCTTTTAATGGCTTCATGTGAAAGAGAACTTTAATCAGTGTGTTTACGTAGGTTGACATGGAAACGGCTGTAGAGCAGCGTTCTATTGTTCGACACCTCCATTCCTCCATGTTGAAGCGTTTGATTCAGACACATCCAGAAATAAAGTGAAAGGAGCAGAAATTCACAATGTAATGCTGAAATGTTGAAAAATAAGCTCATTCACGGGTCATTATTTTAATTTTTCTCTATGGCCACTCCGGGGCTCTGGACTAAAGCAAGACGGACGTGAAAAAACAACAAAAGCGTGACGAGGAGATTCAATGTTTTCTGGCTCTTTGGTCTGCATCCGAGGTTCAGGCCAAGACTAGATGGAGCGACCCGGACCAAACCAGTGTTACAGTCCGTCTCCTGGATCCTACCGCCGCTACGTTGGTGAAATCAGTGACGTACCACATTTTTGAGTGACACAATGACGCAGCTCTCACTGACTCCGTTGACAATGGAAAAACAACTGGTTCTTTGGCGGTGCTCATTTAAGAACTGTTCCAGGCACCAGCCCTCAACTAGCACCTGGTTCTTTTAGGTGGAAAAGCCAATGACAGACAATGAAGACACTTCAGTTCATGTGAACAAAGGGTGTGTTTCATTTAAGACTTGATACTCTTCAGATTCATTTGCCAAATTGCAAGGTGAGGCAAGCTAAGAATGCATTGTTCAAAGTCTACACAGGGTTAAATAACTATTCCGAACAATTGAAGCTCCTCATAAAAATTCTCCAGAGAATTAGATAGGGAGTGTCTGTCCAGTCATCCTGTGAGAATGAAGAAACAAAGACACTGTAATTGAGGTTCTGATGAGGTCACATCCCCTCACTTATATACTCACTATACATAAACAGGCCAAAGAAAGAGATAGCTTATAATGAATATAGAATTAAAGTTTATAATGACTAAGAGATGGAACTCATGATGATTATTACATTTTTACACAACATTTAACAACAAAAAGTAAACAAATTACAGCAAGTAATGATCATATGGGTCCAAATATAAACTCAGTTGTGTTTATTTTTACTGGATTATAGGTTTGAAAAAGTGAGGTTGTCTTGTAATTGGACTCAGAGTACTGTACCCAGTCAGGTCTGCGTCTGTAAAGCAGATCGGGAAGGATTGAAGAACATAAATGCATAAATTTGCACTGTGGGTAAAACTAAACAGACCGTCTCTGTTACCTTTTAGACAAGTTGAATTCTACAGGAGAGGAGATCAGCTCAGAAATTTGAATCAAAACTGCCACTAAAGCACGAGATGTAAATCAAGTGCACTGCCTCCACCTCTCTGCAACATCCCCTACCACCACCACCTGATTGAGGCCCAAATAGGAGTACATTGAGAAATGAATAGAATGCAGCTTAATTGTTCACATGCACAATTCTACACCAAGATAGTCTTCATCAGAAATGGGTTGTTTCTTTATTTTGTTTGTGTGTTTTGGTTGTGTTAGCCACATCATCAGGCCCAGACCAACATTGGAGGCTTTTTGTCATGACACTGTTCCTCCTGTTGGACTCTCCACTCAGATGGTTGAAGAACAGGTCAGTTCAGGATCCATTGTTCAAAGAGCACACAGCTATTTTTACCAGCAGAACATTTCAATCGACTAATAAAAATTCTCCAAACAATCAGATAGGGAATGTCAGCAGAGTCATCCTGAGACACCACCCTGTAATTACACAGTCATATCTCCTCAATTAGTCCTGATCAGTACGCTATAAAAATACTGTGTTTTTTAAATGGTCAGAGAATTATTCTTGTTCAACCAGTTGAACTTGCTGATAGGAGCAGCTAAGATGGTTCTTTATTTGTTGAGTCAAGTCCTTTATCCGTCACAGATAAACAATTATACACAGTATACTGAGCAGTGAAAGGTTTTTAGTACCTGTTTCACAATGAAACAACAATTTTTAATAATAAGATTACAAGGCGGAGAAGCATGACCAAGATGGAGGTCTAGCCGAGAAGCTCCGACACCATGCTACACTTTTCTTCGAAATACCCTATCCAACTGCCAACAGTCGAGTTAAAAAAGGCCATGTTAAAGACACCAACTGCGAAACAGTGCGAAATCTTCACCCGCAGACGCAAGACGAGCACGAAAACAACCCCGGTAAGCCTCCTGGATGACACGAGTGTTAGCATAGCTAGCACTCAGACTGCTAACAGCATGGACATTGCTAACACGGATGGCATTGGAGAAGTGCTATCAGAGCTCCGGGCAATGCGGTCGGACTTTGGAGGAAGACTTGATGGTATCGACCAGAGACTAACGAGCATGTCAACCACTCTCACAACTTTAGAGGGTAAGCTAACTGCCACTAACCAGGAAGTTACGGCTAATACTAGCCGGATTGAGCTAGCTGAGACCCGCATTGTTATGACCGAGGAGTCACAGCAGACTGCCGATACAGCCCTACAATCCGCTTTAAAGAGAATTGCTTTCCTGGAGGGGAAAACAGAAGATCTTGAAAACCGGGGCAGGAGGAAGAATCTGCGCATCTTTGGTATACGTGAAGGGGTAGAGGGGAGACGGCCGCTCATTGAATACATAACTGAGATGCTACCATCATGGCTCGGTCTCCCACCACAAAAAGCGTTCACTCTCGAGCTTGCCCATCGTACACTGGCGACAGGAAGGCCCGGACAAAATAGAGCGGTTCTGGTCCGGTTCCTGAGATTCCAAGAAAAGGAACTCGTTTTCCGTGAAGCTAAAAAACAGCAAATCCTTCACGATGGGCAAAAAAATCACTTTCGCACAGGACCTTTCAGCTGAAACAGTTCGCGTGAGGAGAGGATTTCACCCCGTCATAAAAGGCTTCATCGACATCAATGCTTTCCGTGGATTTCAGTACAATCCCTGTAAACTCAGGATCCTACATGGAGGCAAGATGCACCTGTTTTCCACACCACAAGAAGCTGAGGACTTCTACAAACAGCTCCCACCTACAGCGGGGGGCACTCGCTCCTCATGAACAAGCTCCATCACGTGCTGTAATATGAGGCTGGTGGTAAAAGACACTTGATAATCATTTGTTCTTAATGTTAAGGTTGGCAGTTAAATTTAAATTCATATTTGTGTAAATGTGTGATAGTTCTATTTCATAAGGGTAAGTAAATACAACTGTGAAGTAGCATGGTGTATGGTTAAGGGTTTTAGAAGAGTTGGGGTCATGTTGACTAGCTGCTCCTCAGATTTGTGGATCAGCATCCCTAATAACCACTACGTTCTGGGAGGGTGGGTGTGCATTTCACAGGATGAAGTGCACGGGTTCAAGGGAAGGTTCAAAAGTTCAGTACTGTTTATATGTGTAGGTATGAATGTGTGTGTGTGCCTGTGTAAGTTTGCACTTTATCTATTATTATTTAACTATTTTATTATTTACCTTATTGGCTCTAATGCTCCTTAAGTTCATTATAAAAATATATGGAAAGGACACAGCAGGGAAGTATTTTTAACATTACTATTACTAGTTGGAATGTCAGGGGAATGAGAAAATTGGTAAAAGTTAAAAACGTATTGAGTCGAATAAAACTCCTAAATTCAAAGATTGTTTTTATACAAGAATCACACGTGACAACACCAGATATTCAAATCCTAGTTAAAAGATGGCCAGGTCAGATATTTCATGCCCCTTTCACTGGTCATGCCAGAGGGGTGGTAACTTTGATCCACAAATCTGTACCATTTCAAAAAACTAAACTTATTTTAGACCCAGGTGGGAGATACATTATTGTACAAGGTATTATTATGTCACAGAAATTTAATTTGGTTAATGTATATGGCCCCAATGATGATTCCCCATCCTTCTTTGACAAACTCTTTTTGACACTATCTGCCCTAGATGGGATATATATTATGGGAGGTGACTTTAATTGCACCCTTGATCCAACCCTCGATAGGTCCTTTCAAACTGACAATACACATACAAAAACCAGGAAACTAATACATAACTATATAAAAGACCTTATGTTACATGACATATGGAGGGTTAAAAATCCAACTAACAAACAGTATTCATGTTTTTCAAGTAGTCACAAAAGCCACTCACGAATAGACTATTTTCTTACATCCATAGAATTAAGGGTGGAAGAATGTTTGTACAGTAGCATTGTTATGAGTGACCATGCTCCAGTCTCAATTAAAGTTAATTTGGATAAAGTTGAACAGGGCCAAAATAGATGGAGATTACAGGCCTTTTTATTAAAAGATAATGTCTTCATTAAAGTTATTGAAAAATGCATAGACAATTATTTTGAATTTAATAAAGATGAAACGTCAGCCAGTGTCAGATGGGAAGCTTTTAAAGCTTATATAAGAGGAGAAATTATCAGTTACACGAGTGCTAAAAATAAAAAGTATAACCAAGAAATTATATTAATGGAACAACAAATTAAGACACTGGAAAATGAAATTTATAGTAATAAGAACTTAGGAAAAATTTAAAATCTAACTATTTTGAGAGGTAAATATGATAAATTAATGACTGACAAAGTGGCAAAAAGTTTGTTGTGGACAAAACAAACATTTTATGATCAAGGAGAGAAGGCAGGAAAATTATTAGCCTGGAGAATTAAAAAAATGCAGGCAGATAGAACAATCCCCAGCATAAAATCAGATGTTGATAAACTGACTTCCGACCCATTAGAGATAAATCAAAGTTTTAGAGAATTCTATAAAAAACTATATGAATCAGAGTGTTATGTGGATGAAGAAGTTCAAAATGCATTTCTGGATAAATTACCGTTCCAAACATTATCTGATGAGGATAAAGAAGCTCTGGATAACCCACTAACAACAAAGAATATATTGGAAGCTATAGGAAATATAAATAGCGGCAAAGCCCCAGGCCCTGATGGGCTACCTATTGAAATTTACAAGGTGTTTAAAAACAAGTTAGCCCAACCACTGCTTAACATGTTTAAAGAATCATGAAACCAGAAGTCTCCCAGAATCCTTATGATTAGCTACAATCACTCTAATATTAAAACCTATTAAACCTCAAACCGAATGCTCATCATGTCGGGGGATCAGTCTTATGGGATGTGATATGAAAATATTATGTAAAATCCTGGCAAAACGCTTAGAAAGACTCGTACCAAAACTAATAATAGATGATCAACAAGGTTTCGTTCAAAAAAGACAAGGTTATCATAATATTAGATGTGTTCTAAATATACTGTATGAAAAAAAAAATGCAAAGGATACAGCAATGCTGGCTGTAGACGCATGCCAAGCATTTGATAGAATTGAGTGGGCCTATCTTCTGAAACTGCTTCCAAGCTACGGACTAGGAGAGGAATTTATCAAATGGATTGAATTGCTATATACAAACCCTACTGCCCAAGTTTTAACTAACAATAACATCTCAGAACCTTTCAATTTACAACATTCTACACGACAAGGATGCCCGCTGTCCCCAATTCTATTCACTCTTGCTTTGGAACCTTTAGCCATTGCAGTGAGAACTCAGGCAGGACTGTCAGGGGTATGCATTGGGGGGATAAATCATCTTATATCGTTATTTGCTGATGATATAATATTTTTTCTGACAGACTTAAAAAATACCATTCCCAACCTGGTTTAACCTTATTGAAAAATTTGGAATGTTCTCTGGATATAAAATTAACAACAGTAAATCAATACTTATGTTTCTTAATGAAGAGGACAGAAAAAAATCCAACCATACAAACAAACTTTACAATTGCCACAGACGGATTTAACTACTTGGGCATCAAAATCACTCCAGATTTGAACAAAATAGTTGCTACTAATTACGACCCCCTAGTGGATCAAGTTACAGAAACTTTAAATCGTTGGACAAACTTACCCATCTCCATGATAGGACGAATAAATATCCTGAAGATGTCAATCTTACCCAAATTCTTGTACTACTTCCAGACACTTCCCATGCCCTTAACACAATCCTTCTTTAATAAACTCAATAAAACATTCAGTCATTTTGTATGGAACAATAGGAAAGCAAGGCTTCGTTTTAAATTACTACACTTGCCCTATGAAAGAGGGGGCCTCCAACTCCCAAACCTTAGATGGTATTACATGGCTGCCCAATTAACATCAGCTTCACACTATTTTTGCACAAACCCACCCCCTACTTGGGTGACTATTGAACAACAATCTAGTCCAAATTTGCCCCTTAATAGTTATATCTACTCAGTCAATTGAAAAACTCTTAAAAAACAGACTAAGAACCCCTTTCTAAAAAACACTATCATCGTGTGGCACAGTGCACATAAACAAATTGGTAATCCTTTATCTTCATCCCAATTCACTCCCCTGTGTAATAATGAACACTTCACACCTGGAAAACAGGATGGAGGATTTAAACTATGGAAAGAAAGGCGTGTCCAAACAGTAAAAGATTTATATGAAGATGGGATATTACTTACATTTAGTGAACTGTGCCATAAATTCCAAATCCCTACAAAGCATTTCTTCAAATACCTACAACTAAAAAGTTTTCTTTCATCAAAGTATGAAGACATGATACACATTCCTAGTTTATCACTAGTAGAAGAAATCTCTCTCAAAAAGCAGGAACAAAAAGGTTTGATGTCAAAATATTATAATCTATTCAGGTCGAATTCACCGGATTCTGCGATTGATAAACTAAATGCTTGGAGAAATGACATACATGAACATATAGATGAAGCAGATTGGAATGAAGCTTGTTTGCGAGCTCAAAAAGAAACAATTAATACACGACTAAAGTTACTTCAATACAAGTGGCTGACAAGGACATATATAACACCTGAAATACTTCATCACATATCCAGCAATAATCCAGACACATGCACCAAATGTCGTGATCACAAAGGGACACTAATACATTGTATGTGGGAGTGTAAAGATATATTACAGTTTTGGAAGGATGTGAAATTTTTGAAGTGAAGATTCCCCTTTCTGCCAAACTTTGTATATTGGGTATATACCCAGAAAACTTTTCAAGAACAAGGAAGCAAAAGAAACTACTGGATTTTGGGCTGCTACACGCCAGGAGAGCTATAGCGTTACACTGGAAGAGGATGGAGGCTCCTTCAACACAACAATGGATCAAAGAACTCTCAGAATGCATTGGACTAGAAAGACTAACTTATATTGCAAAAGGAAAACAAAGAGACTTTGAGAGATTATGGGAACCTTACATGACCATCATAACAAATTAGTTATTTTTTTTATTAGATTTTTTTTGTTGTTGTTGTTTTTGTTGATGTTTCTTGTTCTTCCTCATTAATATTTCTGTATCCAAACCATTAGGATGTACTGTACAACGGTCTATTTAAAATTGTTTATTTATTTTCGCGTGCAAACTTCACTAAGTGTGTGTGTGTGGATGGATGTATGAATGTGCGTCTCATGTGTTGTTTTGCTCATGTCCTCTGGTACAGGTTAATGTTACCAGATTGTTGATTGTATTGTATTATTAAAAATCAATAAACATATAAAAAAATAAAAAATAACAAGATTACAAGAGTGAAAGTTTAAGCACAAAATAATGACATTATTAATAATAATGAAAATTTAGGTATTTGAGCAGAAACAGGAAAACAACAGAGGCTCTTCTAAGATCTGCTCAGTTTGTTTTAATCTTTGAAGAGGGTACGAGTCTGGGTGGAATTCAACCTTTACAAGGAAATGGTGGTTAAACGGTTTTTTTAAACTGTCAATTTTGGTTTATCAAAGGTCAAGTCAACTCTCTCTCTCTCTCTCTCTCTCTCTCTCTCGCTCTTTTCAATGGAGGGGAAACATAATCCAGTCTGAAAGTTTTATCAACTAAATAAACGGAGTAACGCGTTAACAAAACCCGAGTAAGAGTCATTGAATGTCAAGTGGTAGAATTCTCACTTGTCATGCAAGAGGCTGCGGTTGGAGTCCCGGCTATGATAATAGCTGTTTCAAAAATGTATTCATATATGTTGAGTTAGTTTTTTGGTTTTTTTTTCAGACATGCACATAATCAATATCAAGTCCATAGTGCACACCAGATCACCAAACATATTTGGACACACAAACATTGAATTATTACAGCACAACAATATAATCAGGTAGCATGTCCGAAAAGGAGTTGGAAGAATATAAATTATTAAATCCCACCACTTCTCCATAAATGATATATCTTTTTGTTTAGCTTCCACTCATTTATTATTAAACTCATTTATACATGTTTGAATCATACATATATTAAGACAGATTATCTGATAAAAAGGTATCAATAAATTACCTTTTTATCATAATATAGAATAAATATAATAAAGTTTGAGCATACATACACACACACACACACACACACATATATGTATAAATATATATATATATATATGTGTGTGTGTTGGGATTTATGGTTGGTTATTAGCATTAAATTACAGTAAGTAATATATTACTGAAAGTAATAAATCACTGGAAGTAATTTATGAAACATTGAAATTATTAATGGAAGTAAACGGTCATTTACGCACTAACAACTCCTAAAGTACTTGAGTAATTACTCAAAAGTTAATAAATTAGCAAAAATAATTTATGAATGAAAAATTATTAATTTGAATAAATTTGTTATTTATCTATTAATAATAAATTGGGGCACCACCAGATAAACTGGAAATAGCTAATACCAAAATATCAGTCTTGTTTGTAAAAAGGTTTATTTAAGTTAGTTAATATTTCTGTGTACAAATATAACAATCTTGCATAAAAGGGAAGGTGTGAGATCCGAGCACAGACTGTTACAAACCAGAGAATTGTCAACAATAAATACACAATAATCACCAAGAATCGTTCAATTCAGCTAACAGGCGTTTATTAACAAAATATAATAACTCATAAATAATTCAGAAATCATCTCATAAATCAACACATTCAAGTAGCAAACGTCATCTAACACGGAGATCTAATCTATTAAACAGTAAACATTATGTACAAAGAGTGTGTGTGTGTGTGTGTGGTTTGGAGTGATGAGGGTGATGGGTGTAATGACCCTGAATGTCCACCAGGTGGAGGCAAACATTGGCGGTCAGTGTGGTGACCGTGACGACCACTAGGGGCGTGCGGCGGTGCACAGAGGGAGAGCGCAATGACTTGATGCGTCCACCAGGTGGACATCAAGAGGGATTGCGATGACCCACGCGACCACGAGAGACGTTTGACTCGCTCTCTCGGGACGCCGCGGTTGCTTAGCGGCCAGATAAACAAGACGTCCGTCGCTCCCGCTTGCGCGAGGGTGGTCTCGGAGCGAGGCAGTCTACTGACTGTAAAATGAATGGGCGGTTCCGTTTGGCCCGGTTCTGACCGCCGGAGTTCTAAGTGGATGTTGGGACATGCAGTTAGAACTCTGGTGATCGATTCAGATGTGGTGTAGCAGCACCAGATAGCAGTTTGGTTGCTAACTGTGGCTGTGTGTGTGTGTGTGTGTGTGTGTGTGTGTGAGCGTATCTTGATCAGATAACATGAGTGGGCAGAGAGCGCAGACTCGGGTTAGTGAAAAAGGGGGAGATGAGAGATGGGAGAGAAGAGAAAGACAGAGAATTCTGGCGAGGATCGATTCTGCAACCCGGTTCTCCACACAGAAGAGTGGGCATGGAGCTCACTTGGACCTCTGGTTCTGAGGTGGAAAACCCAAGTCCTGGACTTGATTGGTACACGTGAACAAACATCTGGGCCGCGATGGCTTTATCAGCGGCACTGTTACGCCCCAGCCTAGGAGCTACTGGAGCGCAACATATAATTGCCACCACTCCATTTGGTCCAAACAGCCACAAACTACTTCTCAGTGCAATAGTGAGTTTATTTACAAGGTGCTCTAGTTTACTACAAGCAAATAACGAGTCCTTAACAAATTAATCTAAGAGTGCGCTCTACCATAAAAAATAACCAAAAATCCCCCTATTCTGTCAGGGGTAAAACTTACCTAACAAACAAAAGGAAAACAAACACAAAGTACGTTCTTCCTATCTAACATAACAAGAGAAAACGAATTAACCCGGAAAGTAAAGCTCACTCCACTAACACACACACACTGCAGGCTGCACTCTGGCTGTTTGGCAGAATGAAGATGGCTCCGCCCATCTGATCCAAGCTCTGCCACCTAGTGACGTCATCCTTCCTTCTTTTAAACCACGGTAAGTACCTGAGTTTGGCCAATCAGGTCGTCGGGACGGCACAGCCCTATTTACATGTTTGATTGACCTGGAGAATGACACAGGGCACAGAGAACACATACAAATACCACCACAGTCGTAATATCCCCTTTCCCAAGAATTAAATACCCCTCGAAATACTTTGAATACATTTCAGTTCATGTAAACAAGGGTGTGTCAGACTTGATACACTTCACTACACTTTTCTGAACAATTGAATCTCCTCATAAAAATTCTCCAGAGAATTAGATAGGGAGTGTCTGTACAGTCTTCCTGTGAGAATGAAGAAACAACAAACCTGTAATTGAGGTTCTGACGAGGTCACATCTCCTCACTTATACACTCACTATACATAAACAGGCCAAAGAAAGAGATAGCTTAAAATTAACATAGAAATTAAAGTTTATAATGACTAAAAGAGATGTAACTCATACAGTGATTATTACATTTTTACACAACATTTAACAACAGTAATTTAAAAAATTACAAAAAGTAATTATCACATGGGTCAAAATATAAACTCAGTTGTGTTTTGTTTTACTGGATTATAGGTTTGAAAAAGTGAGGTTGTCTTGTGATTGGACTCAGAGTACTGCACCCAGTCAGGTCTGCGTCTGTAAAGCAGATCTGGAAGGATTGAAGAACATAAATGCATAAATTTGCACTGTGGGTAAAACTAAACAGACCGTCTCTGTTACCTTTTAGACAAGTTGAATTCTACAGGAGAGGAGATCACCTCAGAAATTTGAATCACAACTTCCTCTAAAGCACGAGATGTAAATCAAGTGCACTGCCTCCACCTCTCTGCAACATCCCCTACCACCACCACCTGATTGAGGCCCAAATAGGAGTACATTGAGAAATGAATAGAATGCAGCTTAATTGTTCACATGCACAATTCTACACCAAGATAGTATTCATCAGAAATGGGTTGTTTCTTTATTTTGTTTGTGTGTTTTGGTTGTGTTAGCCACATCATCAGGCCCAGACCAACATTGGAGGCTTTTTGTCATGACACTGTTCCTCCTGTTGGACTCTCCACTCAGATGGTTGAAGAACAGGTCAGTTCAGGATCCATTGTTCAAAGAGCACACAGCTATTTTTACCAGCAGAACATTTCAATCCACCAATAAAAATTCTCCAAACAATCAGATAGGGAATGTCAGCAGAGTCATCCTGCGAGAATGGAAAATACAACCACCCTGTAATTAGCACATTCATATCTCCATTATTTCCGCATCTGTACGCTATAAAGAGGCAGGAGACAGACGCAGCACTCAGTACATCTCAAACTCCTCATCATCAAGATGAAGCTGATCCTCTCTCTTTCTCTGGCACTCGTCTGCATGCTCTCCGGCACAGGTAACCAGGCGCTGCTCACACTTGGAGGATCTCCTGAGGCTTTGCTGCCAACACAATTTTGATTATTTCTGTTCCCATTTCAGCCAGAGCGCTCCAATGCCTTCGGTGCACAAATTCAAATGATCTGAGTTGTCGGTTTCCAAGAACAGTTCAATGTTCAGATGGCGAAGTGTGCTTCAATGCATTCATCACAGGTATTCGTTCTCTTCACATCGTCTTTTCACAGAGCTGTGTGTGTGTTCCATATATCTCACTAAACTTTGTTTTGACAATAGATCAAGACGGAATAGAGAGAATCTACAGGGACTGTGTCAGTTCCGCAGTGTGCCCAGCAGTGACCACAGGGATCATTGAGACGAACGTGGGCGGGATTTACTCCATTGCAAACACTGAGTGCTGCGATACGGATGACTGCAATAATGCAGGCCTTGGTTGTAAGTAAATTCGAACCAGAAGGATTGTGAATAAAAGACTAAAAAACTTTGAAATAACTAATTCAATGTATTCTTTTTTTCAGTCCCAACTCCTCAAGCAGTTAATGGAAGAACGTGTCCTGGTAGTGTCCCCTCCGATGCTATGTTCCTCGCAACAGTGGACTGTCGAGGATTGGAGGACACCTGCTTTAGTGGAACCGGTCAGTGCTCTTATTGTTCAGTTGATCGAATATCTCAGACCAACTTCAGCTTATTTACATTAACCTGAAACGTCTTCATTCAGTGTAAAGTTTTAAGGGCTGTTGCAGATGATTCCAGTCATGTGCAATAGAAAACTGAAATGCCGAGCGACCAGAGGTTGTATGAGCTTTGGGTGTGACCTGACTGATGAATAGAATAGAATAGAATAGAATTTATTTATATAGCACCTTTCCCAGACATGAGCCACGAGGTCTTTAACCTCACTAAAAACAGAAAGAAATTAAATATTAATAATTAAAAATTTTAATTAAATGATCATTAAACATGTAGAAGCAAGAAAAAAGAAAAACATACATGGTTATACAGAAAAGTAAAATTGAGCAACATTGAGCAGCTACAAGACAAAGGCCTGCCTAAATAAAAATGTCTTTAACTGCTTCATAAAAACACCACAGGAGTTGACGCATCTCAGCTGAAGTGGAAGAGCATTCCACAGCTTTGGTAGGAGAGCTTCAAAGGCCCAGTCACCACGAGTTTTTAGCTTGGTGTGTGGAACCGTAAGCAGCATTAGTTGGCCAGAACTAAGCGCTCTATTTGAGGCATATGGGTGAAGGAATTTTGAAATATAAAACAGTGCTTGGCCATGTAATGCTTTAAAAGTTAGCACTAGTATTTTAAAACGAACACGGAACGTTATAGGGAGCCAGTGGAGGGAGGAGAGGACCAGGGTGATGTGGGCTCTCCGGGTTGTTCCTGTTAAAAGACGAGCAGCTGCATTTTGGACTGTTTGAAGGCGAATTAAAGATGACTGATTGAAACAGGTAAAAAGGGCGTTACAATAGTCTAAACGAGAAGAGATAAAAGAATGTAAAATCATCTCCAGCTCCACCTTGGACACCATTCCTTTAAGTTTGGCGATGTTACGCAGGTGGAAAAAGCAGGAACGCCTCACCCATTGCTGATTTGCCCAAACAATCTGAGAAATGTAACAATTGAAAAACTTGAAACTGCACTGTTCAGTACTGCAGGTAAAGCAATCAACATTTACAGATACAACAGACTCTCACATACTTTGGATCAGTTTATATTCACCGATCATGACAAATGAAGAAATGATTTGACCCCAACCTGAAACCTTTCGTCCACAGCCTTCCTGGATAACGTCGAGTTCATTGTTGGTGGCTGTGGAAGTCCAAATGTGTGCGACATTACTGGTGAACTGGAAGAGCTGCCTTTCATCGATGCAGGTTTCATTCCTTCTTCACCAACCTGCACAGCAATAACCACAACCACCCCTGAGCCAACTACAACCACAACCACCCCTGAGCCAACCACAACCACAACCACCCCTGAGCCAACTACAACCACAACCACCCCTGAGCCACCTACAACCACAACCCCCCCTGAGCCAACCACAATCACCATTACACAACCTACAACCACCACTGAGCCTACTACAGTTTACACCCCATCAAGTGAGCTGCTGGGTAAAATCAGAGCTCTGGTCGTGGAACTGAAGCAACTGTCAGCTGCAATAAAGCTTGAGCTGCTCCATCAAAACCAACTGGTGCTTCTCCAGCTGCACCTGCAGCTGCTTGACTACCAACAGCAACTGCTAGACCAACAGGAGGAGTTGCCATTCGACCACCACCACCAGCTGCCACTGTACTACCAGCAGTCTCTGTTGGTCCACCACCACCAACTGCTGCTCCATCAGATCCAGCTGTCTCTCTGCGGGCAGCAGCAGCTTCTGCAGCTCTTCTACCGCCAACAGCTGATCCTCCACCAGCTACAAGAGCTGCTGCATGGCCACCACCACAACTTGCTGCCCCACTACTACAGTTACCTGCTGCAACACCATCACAAATATCACCCCACCACCACCACCGAGGAACCAACCACCACCACACCCACACCAACCACCACCACCACCGAGGAACCAACCACCACCACACCCATAGGATTTCCTTGACTTAGAGAACAATACTCAACATGTGTAATCACTGGCTTTTAATGATCCGCCTTTACTTACTTTGTGATTTGCTTTTAGCCAAAATTTTAAATAACTGATAAATACGCTCAAGGGATACAAATCAAGTTCAATGAATCATTTCAGCTACATGGTGCTTTCTTTTGCTCTATCAATCAATAAAGCTACAATTGCAATTTATTTTGGTTTTGCCTTTTTCTGTTTCTCATTTTCACCAAGGTCTTTTTAATGGATTATAGGCGGCAACAAATTGATTTTATTTTGATTCCAAGTTTTCATGAATACATGGTAGACAAACAGAAATACACGTACATACAAAAACAAAACTAAATTTAAAAAACCCTCAAAAAACAAGGACAATAGAGTTCGATGATATTATTTACATTTTCAGAGCGGGTGAGTCGAGGATAGAGTATGTTTCTTTCCTTTATTATGTGTTCCGTCTTCTTGGTTGTAACCTGTAACAGAATAAGTCATGGACTTTGAGCCAGAGGGTTATGAACTGAGGTACAATCGGCAGAAATAAAAGTGGAGGAGATGTTGCAATATATGCAAATAAAAGGCTGGACTTAAAGGTTTTAGATAACGTGACAACTGTGGGAGATCATAAGTCACGCCACATTCTTTATTGTTCATTAGTCTTTCCATACTTAAATGACTGTGTAGAGGTTTGGGGCAAGAGTTCGTTACAGTCACTATTCATTCTCCAAAAAAGGGCAATAAGGATAATTCACAAGGTTGGGTATCTGGAACACACCAACTCCTTATCCTTACAGTCTGAATAATTCAAAATCACAGCTCTGGAGGGGTTATCAAACAGCACAAATAATGTACAAGGCCAAATATAAATTACTACCAAGAAATAATCCAAAATTGTTGAGTGGACGAGAAGGGAGCCATGATTTAAGAAGAAAACACAACTTCAAAACTGGCAATGCCCGTACCACCAGGAAAAGTTTCAGCGTTTCCGTTTGTGGAGTCAGACTGTGGAACAGTTTGACTGTGGAGTTGAAGCAACGTCCAAACATACGGCAGTTTAAAATACAGTATAAATAATATGATCCTTACACAATATGAGGATGAAGAGGGGGTTTGACTTATGCCAGGTGATTACAGGAGTTCAGGTTGATCTTGTTCATTATTTAACTTATTTATGCCTGTGTGTGTATATGTGTGTATGTATATATAGGTGTATGTGTATACAGATGTATATATAGGTGTATATATATAGAGATATATATGAATAAGTAGTATCATATTTGTATGTACCTTTAATGTATCTTACATGTATAAGCACACATTTAACATGAGAAAAATAATTAGGAAGCTGGAAATTATCAAATCATCAAACAATAATTTATGGAAAAGGGGTGGGAATAAATAAGGGTTTGTTCACTTCTTCTCACTCCTGTTAGAATATGTAGATGTCGTCCAGAAGAAGTTGCTTAATGAAATTGTTTTCTGTGTATGTGTATGGATATGAGTCTATGAGTATGTATGTGTTGTTGGGCTGAAGATTCCAGTGAACTGCTCCAGAAGTTTCTCCCCCAGAGGAAAATCACCAGGGACAATGAACAGGCCATAAAACAGCAGGGAGCCGGCCAGAGACCCCCCAAGTGTCCAACCCCCCAGGTTGGTGGCCAATGAGGATGATCGAACCCGACCCAAACACCACAGGGGTCCAAAATGCAACTTGGTGAGACTCTCTACCTACCAACTCTCTCTGCTTCTCAATCTGACCATCGAGAGAGAGACATGTCTCTCCTACCTCAGGATGGTATAGAGAGCACCAGTTACCACAGCCTCACAGAACCAACAGCACCACGGACGGTGCTGTCCGGCCACAGACGGTGCTGTCCGACCACGGACGGTGAGAGCTTTTGTCTGGGCAGAATAGGTAGAATGACGTTCTGTTAACATGCAATGTGTTTCAATGTGCCGCTGGGAAGGCCGCAGCATCTCATATGTTTGTGTACGCGCGTTCACGCGCGCCAACCAAGTCCGGGAATCGGGTTTTCCACCTCAGAACCAAAGGTCCAAGTGAGCTGCAGTCCACTGGGAGCTCTGGGTGGAGCAACCAGGGTTCAGAACCGAGCATGGCCAGAATTCTCTGTCTTTCTCTTGTCTTCACCCTCTCTCACTCTCCCCCTCCTTCTACTAACAAGGATCTGCCCGCAGCAATGCGCCCCCCTTATCTGATCAGATAAGGTCACACACACACACACAACTACATGTAACAACCAACTGTTATCTGTTGCAAGACCACTTCTGCCTCGATCATCAGAGTTCTAACTGCATGTCCCGACATCCACTTAGAACTCCGGTGCTCAGAACCGGGCCAACGGAACCGCCTGTTCGTTACGCCCTCGGTAGACTGCCTCGCTCCAAGACCGCCCTCGTGCATGCGCGCTCGATGGACGTCTTGTTTATCTGGCCGCTAAGCAATCGCCACGTCCCCAGAAAGAGTGAGTCAAACGCCTCTAGTGGTTGCGTGGGTCATTGCAATCCCTCTTGACGTCCACCTGGTGGACGCATCAAGCCACACACACACACACACACGCACACACGCACACACACACACACACACACCCACACACACACACACACACACACACACACACACACACACACACACACACACACACACACACACACACACACACACACACTTTGTACATAGTGTTTGCTGTTTAATAGATTAGAACTCCGTGTTAGATGACGTTTGATACTTAAGTGTGTTGATTTATGAGATGATTCCAGAATTGTTTAGGAATTAATACATTTTCTTAATAAACGTCTGTTAGCTGAATAATCACCACTTCTTGGTGATTATTGTGTATTTATTGTTGACAATTCACTGGTTTGTAACAGTCTGTGCTGGGCTCTCACACCTTCCATTTTAGTTAAGTTTGTTATATTTTATGCAGAAATATTAACTAACTTAAATAAACTTTTTACAAACGAGACTGATATTTTGGTATTAGCTATTTCCAGTTTATCTGGTGGTGCCCCGATTTATTATTAATACATAAATAACAAATTTATGCAAATTAATCATTTTTTTATTAATAAATGAATTTATTTTTAAGTAATTACTCAATTACTTTAGGAGTTGTTAATGAGTAAATGACTTAGTAAGTAAATTACTTCCATTAATAATTTCAATTTTTCATAAATTACTTCCAGTGATTTATTACTTTCAGTAATCTATTACTTTGAGTAATTTAATGCTAATAACCAACCATAAATCCCAATAGTGTGTATGTATGTACATGTATGTAGATATATATATGTGTCCATGTATGTGTGTGTGTGTGTGTGTGTGTGTGCGTGTGTGTGTGTGTGTGTGTGTGTGTGTGTGTGTGTGTATATCAAGTATATTGTATCATTGAACTAGTCAGTAGGGTGAGTATTCATATCACTTATATTTATATAAGTTAATATAATTTTTTTTTTTTACATTTTTGATTTCATTAGGTGGTTAAATAAAAACAATTCATCCATTTAAGTCTGTGTTTAGTGATCCTGTCTGTATTAAGGTTGAGCAAGAACAATAGCTTTACCATGCTCTGTATTTCTGCAACAGTTCCAATCCACCCCTCCTTCATCAGTGAGCCATCTCCTTGTTATATTATTCTGATATTTATCAGTGGCTTTAATTCTAGATAGGATGTTGCCAAGATATATTGTGCAGAAATCATGTTTAATGTCAAAACCCATTAACTCCGTCATCAACGTTGTTACTTCTGTCCAGAAGGTTGGATAACAGGACAGTCCCAAAAAGTATGGAAATGATCAGCAGGGAGTTTCCACATTCTCCCCAGCAATGTCCCCAGCTTGGTTGTACCCCCTGAGAACGTTTTAGTTTTGGGGTGGTAAACAAATCTAATGATATATTTAATGATACGCCTGATGATTGTACAATACATAAAACTAAGTCAGACAAAGGTAAGATTTAATAAGACCCAGAGACATTAATGACCATTTTCTTCAATATTACGAAAACCTCTCCAAATAAAAAAACAATACAGACTGTGATGCTATGCATGATTTCTTGAACAATTGTAATCTCACTTGCTTAGATGACGAGGAGTCTGCCCTGTTGAATTTTGAAATTTCTGTTTTGGAAAGACAAAAGGCTTTAGCGTCACTAAAAAACCATAAAGCCCCCGGCCCAGATGACCTACCCGGAGAGTTTTATAAAAAGTTCAATATACACTCTTTTCTTATTTACACAGAGTTTTTCTTCATGCATACACAGAGGGACTGTCTTCACGGTTCACTCTGTATAGAGGAACAAGGCATCTTCGCACTCGCTGAGAGTATCCGCTCCGACCCCTTCATTTATGGTTATAATACACAAAAAACCCGTAACATAATCTCGCTGTATGCAGATGACATTTTATTGTACATCACCAATCCTAGGACTACTATTCCAAAAGTTCTGGAGACAAATGATGTGTTTGGAATCTTCACAGGGTGAGAAGTGAGTTGATGGCTACCTGTGTGAACGATATATCCTGGTGACAGACCCTTCGATTTAGTTCATCGTTCGAGAGGTTTATATACTTCGGCATTCACATAACTGGAGAATGCACTTCACGATTTATGTAAAATTTTACTTTATTAATCTCAAAATTGAAAACTAATATACAGTTCTGGAAGACGCTCCCAATATCTTTAGTAGGCAGTCTAAATTTGATTAAAATGATTTTCTTCGTTCAATAGTTAATCGGTTTGACGTCAGGTTGTTTATATACGGCCAACAGATTTTCCTGTCAAGCAAAACTGTGTATTGAGTCATGACTCGACATTGTACCAGTCTGGAGAAGTCTTGGTACAATGCCCCTTCCCTACTCTGTGAGGGAGTTTGAAAACAACGCCAAAAGCAACGTGCCGTATACCTGCTCAGTTACTCGCTGTACATGTGGCTTCTTGTGAATGAAAGGACTTGAGGTGATCCAGGGACTTGAGGTGATCCAGGGAATTGAGGTGATCTAGGGACTTCAGTTGATCCAGGGACTTCAGGTGATCCAGGGACTTCAGGTGATTCAGGGACTTCAGGTGATTCAGGGACTTCTGGTGATCCAGGGACTTCAGGTGATCCAGGGACTTCAGGTCTCGGCGCCTCCTCTTATGGGCGCTTATGGGCATCGGTGTGTTGTGGGAGTGAAGAAACTTGTAACTGTAGTTTGTTCACATAGTTTTATTGAGTGTAACACGGCTGTGCCACCAGAGAGCAGCAATGCACCTACAACATACATTGTAAAATAATTACAACAGTAGCCGTCCTTTATCATTGTAAAGCAGGCAGCAGAAGGTCTGAAGGTGATATTTGTGGCACAGGGAAAAACACAGACATACATAAAGAGGAACAAAAAACAGCCGTTGGATGGGAGAGGTCAGTGCACGCCGCCATCTTTACTTTATTGGTACCAACTTCAAGTTCAGCCGGCCCCTGCCACCCGAAGGCTTTGAATATATAAGGTTCAACAAAAGAAGTAGAACACAACTACAGTGAATACAGCTGATAAAAACCGAAATTGACTGAAGGTGACATGCCGCTCCACATCCTGCAGCTCACCGTGTTTGAAGGACTTTCCTAAAAAGCTGCTTCAGAGGAGTTTGGCCTGGAGTGATACGTAATACCTCCACCATGCCGTTAAAACAGACCGGAGATTAAATGAAACTCACAGTCGCAACATCTCAAACCAGAAAAACAACTAAACAACTAATGGACCGACAGCCCGAGGCGTTGGTTTACACAGAGAATCGTTTCAACCTTTGTTTCCACGGTGACGGGAAGGCGAGACGTTGACACAGAACTACAACTGATCATTTCTCTATTCTCGTGGGTTTCTGTTGTCCTGCTCACCAATCCACCCCAGAAACACTGAAACGAAGCCGCAGCTTCACTCTGGCGACTCGTTGGAATTTCCAGATTTCCAAGTTCCAGGTGAAATATTGTTGAGCCAAACCAACGGAGGAGAAATGAACATCCGCATCCAGCACACATTCTCACTAAAAGCATGGCCACAATATGAACCTACAGCCTGGTGAGAATTCAGTCCCATGTTGGTTTCACCTGATGCAGATTAAATGTAGCTGCAGAATTAGTTTTCTTTGTTTACAGTGTAAAACCTCTTCAGCAGTTTAAAGCTTCCTCACTGTCAAACGGGTGAGATTCTTTCACTTTGCCAGAAAATGAAATGCACAACACGTTGTGTACTTTAATGAGCATCCAGGCTTGTGGGTTTCCAGGAGGGCCTCTGGACTCTTTGGCTTTCGAGATGAAAGAAAACGTGTTTGATCCCGATGAGCCGCACTGAGCTGGTTCCATTGATTATTTCAGAAAGTATATTATAGAACTAGTTCAAAAAATGTCTAAAATTGTCGGCCTATTATTTAAAATCAGACAGTTGGTCCCAATAGAGGCACTCTTATCACTGTACAGATCTCTATTTGAGCCTCACTTGAATTATTGTAACTTTATCTGGAGCAATACTTACTCTACTCACACTACAAAACGTCTGACACTACAAAAGAAAGCTATGAGAGTCATTTCGATTGTGCGAACTCATTCCATTGTACTCACCTTCTCACCAACATAATACCAGGAATGAACTACCTCTAAAAGGGAAATATAGAAAACTAAAATATACTAGTTTTAGTATATGTCAGAGGTCCAAACATATGGAATGAGCTGGAAAGCAACTTAAAACAATCAGCCACACTATCCATATTTAAAAGGAAACTAAAGAATCAACTACTGGGGAGTTATGCAGGTTACATGCGGCTTAGTACTCTCAGGGTTAAAAGTTTTTCTCTCTGTACGTGGATCTAGTCAAAGTATATGATTTACTGTTACGTGCAGGTAAATGCCAGGTATTGTCTTTTCTTTTGAGTTTAGGACCACACTTGTAGGGGAATAGGTTTGTTTCTATGTGTGTATGTGTACTTGTACATATATAAGCACAAATTAGTCCTCATTCATCACTACTGCTGGTGATGTCCGAGGGAACTGGTTGTGGTTGAGCCATTCTTGGTTAAATGTAGTGGTGGTGTGTTGTACCCCAACAGGAGAAGCTCCAAGCTTTTTTTGGGGGTCCAGTTTTTCAAACTTTTGCGGAATTCATGCACAAATCAGAGTCATTGTAGTATATGTGAAATTGTGGGGGGGGAAAAAAATGAAATTGAAAATTACAGCTGATCAATGTCTTTCAGGACCGACTGGATTATGTGGCTCAATGAGTTCAGACTGATTCATGTGACAGTGTTAGTCTGCCACCTGCTGGTGGAAACAGAAACAGGGCCGGTCTGCTGGTGCGGAGGTATTGTTACTCCGTTACTCTCTGGTTCCTTGATATTGTGTGACTTTCTTGTTGAGTGACGTCACAAACACCCACAAGCACCGTCTGGAGGCTTACTGTGAAAATGTAATCCGTCACAATTACAACTCTCCACCCCCAGGAGCCTCATATCCCACCTCACACTTTCCCGCCCCATGATCCCCCCCAGCCCCCCGATCTTGATAGATCCCCGCCCCCCCCCCCCCGAGCCCGTAGAGCTCCACTGAAGACCCCAGAGCCCCGGGGCGGAAAAACCGCACCCCCACAGGGCTACATGGTGTATTTAATTATTGGGGACCATGTGGACTCAAATTGTGTCGAATTATTTTTCCTACAAGCAGACATTCTCTCTAATGTGATGTGGTCTTGAAGTAAATTTACCCACGGCGCTCAGAAACGGGCCAACCGAACCGCCCTTTCGTTTACAGTAGGTGAGACCGCTTCACTCCGAGACCGCCCTCGTGCATGCGCGCACGACGGACGTCTTGTTTATCTGGCCGCTAAGCAACCGTGGCGTCCCCAGAAAGAGCGAGTCAAACGCCTCTAGTGGTCGCGTGGGTCATCGCAATCCCTCTTGATGTCCACCTGGTGGACGCATCAAGTCATTGCGCTCTCCCTCTGTGCGCCGCCGCACGCCCCTAGTGGTCGTCACGGTCACCACAATGACCTGCCAATGTCTGCCTCCACCTGATGGACGTTCGGGGTCATTACGCCCATCACCCTCAGACTGATATTTTGATATTAGCTATTTCCAGTTTCTCTGGTGGTGCCCCAATTTATTATTAATAGATAAATAACAAATTTATTCAAATTAATACTTTTTTTATTAACAAATTCTTTTTGATAATTTATTAACTTTTAAGTAATTACTCAATTACTTTAGGAAGTTGTTAATGAGGAAATGACCGTTTACTTTCATTGATAATCTAAATTTTTCATAAATCACCTCCAGTGATTTATTACTTTCGGTAATCTATTACTTACAGTAATTTAACGCTAATAACCAACCATAAATCCCAACACTGGCAGCTGCTGAAAGTAACAAAAAAAGGAATGTGTAATCTAACTTAGTTGCTTTTAAAAACAAGTAATCGGTGAAGTAACTAAGTTACTTTTTTAAGGAGTAACTAGTAATCAGTAATCTGAGTTTTTTAAAGTAACTGTGGCAACACTGCTCCTCACCTACAAAGCTCTCCACAATCTAGCCCCTACTTACCTCTGCGACCTCCCCTATGAATACTCTCCCTCCCGAACCCTCCGCTCAACGTCTCCTGGACTTCTCACCATCCTCACATCATGCCTCAGCACCGTGGGGGCCCGAGTCTTATCCTGGTTTTTATGTCAGTGACTGCTTTTATCTCCATAAGGTTTTTTATTGTGGTTTATTTTTTACATAATTTGATCTTATTTACTTAATCTCTTTTACTTATTGGTGAATGGCAGAACACTGAGCAGTTGTCTTGTTTTCCTTTGCCACTCGACAAAGTACTTGCCTGTCTGGTTTCTTGTGTGTTTTTTGTTTGTGTCCAAATGTGAATACGATCTGCAAACGATCTGGATCAGATGGGAGGTGTCAACACAGGCATCCTGCAACACCACCCTGTAATTAACACTTTCATATGTCCTCAATTAGTCCTGATCTGTACGCTATAAAATTTTGGTTTATCAAAGGTCAACTCTCTCGCTCTCTCTCTCTCTCTCTCTCTCTCTCTCTCTCTCTCTCTCTCTCTTTTCAATGGAGGGGAAATGTAATCCAGTCTGAAAGTTTTATCAACTAAATAAGCTTCCACTCATTTATTACTAAATTCATTTATACATGTTTGAACTATACATATATTAACAGTGATCCATCTATCTATCTATCTATCTATCTATCTATCTATCTATCTATCTATCTATCTATCTATCTATCTATCTATCTATCTATCTATCTATCTATCTATCTATCTATCTATCTATCTATCTATCTATCTATCTATCTATTGAAGGAAATTCAGTCATTAGTGTGTTCTTTAAATTGATGAAGGAACAGAAAGATGTTGTTCACAATACGTTTATTGATAATTACCTTCAGGCAGAATACATGGGATACATCGAGATCTCGGGCTCAACCCTCAGACCGTCCGGAAGGACCAGGAATCAGAGTGAAAGCGCGCCGAGTCTCCAAAAACATTGGTTTTAAGCATTTTCTTTTACCCCTCACTTCACATATAGTGTGGATGCCAGAGTTGTTTTTACCGAAGCTGAACACATCTCTATTGTTCTGTCCCGGGAAGATTTGTGATCTTATAATGGGACAAGGCCTTACATCTTCTCGGCTTTAAACTAGCGACTTCTTGATTTACGACCTTCTCCAGCTGGTTTTCCTCTAAGAGTCCCTAACTCCCCTTTCCAGCATGGCGTTATCTGCCTGTGAACTAAGGTCAGTTGTCTGCTTATTCCTAAGACTCAATAGTTCAATTGTTCTACCTCACACACCGGATGGTTCTTACATATATATAACAGTTCTAAGCAGTTCTATTTATTTATTTAAGTATACACATTTTTAATGTATATGCATAGAAATATATTAACACATATACCCACTGTAAGGGTCTGTGTTTGTGTCTGTGTGCTCGTGAAGACTGCGTCTCTGTCACTTTTGTTGTGTTGTCCTCCGTCTGTCTGCGTCTCTGTCAGTTGCCCTTCCTCTGTACTCCTCCTCTGTGTGTGTGTGTGTGTGTGTAATCAGCTTGATTTGCCTCACCTGTGCCTTCCCTCTCCTCATGTATTTCAACCCCGCTCTCCTTCATGTTTTTGTGCTCGATTGTCAGGGGGATTGGTGGGGGATAACATACAATACCCTTGTTAGTGCTCCATATATTATTTACAGTTATCACACTGATCCTGTTAGGAATTAGTGAAGATTATTGTTGTCCAACTGGGCGAATAGTTTTCGCACACACAGTTCGTGGTCCTTTAACGCTGCTTAAGGAAAAGTG
The DNA here is from genome assembly GCF_963383615.2 of Lipophrys pholis. Taxonomy (NCBI): domain Eukaryota; kingdom Metazoa; phylum Chordata; class Actinopteri; order Blenniiformes; family Blenniidae; genus Lipophrys; species Lipophrys pholis. The sequence goes on along the minus strand of NC_137641.1, from coordinate 8,714,524 downwards.
GCTCGGGGCGGAAACTAAAACAAATCTGTTGGACTATGTCAGTTGGTTTAGACACAGACTGTGCCGTGCATGTGAAATTGCCATGGGAAATCTTAAAGATGCGCAGGCCCGCATGAAGTCTCTTTTTGATAAACATGCTAAAATGAGGGAATTCAAACCGGGTGAAAAGGTAATGGTGCTACTGCCAATTCCTGGTTCTAGTTTACAGGCGGTACAGTGGTCCTTACCTTGTGAAACGCAAAGTAGGTGACAGGGACTATGTAATCTCCACTCCAGAACGTCGCCGTACAACGCGGTTGTGTCACGTGAATATGTTGAAGCCGTATTTCAAGCGTGTTAAGCCTGTGGGGTCCCCGTCAGAAAATGGTGCCGCACCTGTGGAGCTGTCCGCTGCCGGTGGTGCTGAACGCGCTGAAGTTTGTGTCAGTTTGATGACAGATAAACAAGAGCTGTCCGTTTCCGCACATCCGGAGGAGGATCACGGGTCCGTGGCGTTGACTCAGGGGAGGTTTGCCAACTCAGTGGCGTTGAAAAATCTGTCGAGTTTGTTTTCCCATCTGTGTGAGTTGGAGCAGTGTGATCTGGTCGAATGAGTCCGGACATATGATTCGCTGTTTGGGGATGTCCCCTCCCAGATGCACGTGCTCTACCACGATATTGACGTGGGGGACGCTAAACCCATAAAACAGCATCCCTACCGCGTCAATCCGGAAAAACGCGGTCGTTTGAAAAAACAGGTTGATTATATGGTGCTACATGGCATAGCCGAGAATAGTAGCAGTGCATGGAGTTCGCCATGTCTGTTAACATTGAAAGCCAACGGAGATGACCGATTTTGTACAGACTTTAGGAAGGTAAATGGGGTGACTAAACCGGATTGTTATCCACTTCCTCGGATGGATGATTGCGTAGATCATGTGGGCGCAGCAGAGTACGTCAGTAAGCTTGACTTGTTAAAGGGCTACTGGCAGGTCTGTTTGACAGAGCGCGCCAAAGAAATATCTGCGTTTGTCACACCCGATGACTTCCTTCAGTACAATGTGATGGCTTTTGGCATGTGCAACGCGCCAGCTACTTTTCAAAGGCTTATGAATGTGGTGTTGTCTGGTTTGCCTTTCTGTGAAGCCTACCTGGACGATGTAGTGATCTGCTCGTCATCTTGGGTGGAGCATTTGGAGCATTTGGGCGGAGTCTTCCAGCGGCTGCGGGAGGCCAACCTGACTGTGAACCTCTCGAAGTGTGAGTTTGGCAAGGCGACTGTCACTTACTTGGGCAAACAGGTGGGGGGAGGTCAGGTGCGACTGGTTCAGGCGAAGGGTTGAGGCGATTTTAGCAATTCCGCCGTTACTTGGCTATGATCGGTTATTACCGTGGCTTCTGCAAGAACTTTTCAGCGGTGGCGGCTCCTTTAACTAACCTTCTCAGCCCAAAAGTTGACTTCTGTTGGACTCAGGCCTGTCAATATGCCTTTGACCAGACCAAGATGCTGCTTGTTACCGCCCCTGTGCTTGCTGCACCTTGTTTTGACGGGCCCTTTAAGGTTGCTGTGGACGCATGTGACTCGGGCGTGGGTGCCGTGCTCCTGCAGGATGACTGTGATGGCGTCGAACATCCTGTTTCGTTCTTTTCAAAGAAGATGGATTGGCACCAGCGGTGGTATTCCACCATTGAGAAAGAAGCGCTGGCTTTGATCATGGCCTTGGAACATTTTGAGGTTTATGTCGGTGGTTCAAGTGGTCAGGCAATATGAGCGGTGCTCAGAGCAGTGTGAGCGGTGCTCAGAGCAGGTGAGCGGCTAAACCCAACTACTGGACGAAAAGAACCGGACGGAAAGAACCGGATTCCTAAACCGAAAAGGTGATTGCCTTCCAGTTTCTCTCTGTTTGTGCTCTGTTTTAGCTCCTATTAGCACCTGTCTCATCATGGCTTCCCCCTCCTCTCCTCCTATATTTTCCTGCTCCAAATGTCAGATGTTTAGCTACACCTCAACCTCAGTTACTGACTCAGGGACCTGTGAAAAGTGTAGCTTTATTGTAGCACTTGAGGCGAGGCTGAGTCAGCTTGAGGAACGTCTCCTCTCTGTCGAGCTTAGGGCTAGCCCGATAGCTAGTAGGCAGCCGCCAGGTTTAGCTGGAGCGGAGCGTTCTAGCTTAGCAGCGCAGGTAGCTGCTAACTTTAGCCCCCCCTCAGTGGCCCCCGAGCAGCCGGGGGAACAGGGCGGTTGGGTGACTGCCAGGGGTAAACGTAGCAGCAAGAAGTCTACCGGACACCCCCGCTACACCCCGCAGGCCTCCGTCAGTGTCTCCAATATGTTTGCCCCACTAAGCAGCACGCTGGTTGAGAAGGACACGCTGGTTATTGGCTCCTCAATAGTGAGACACGTTAACCTAGGACAACCAGCGGCCACAGTTAGCTGCCTGCCTGGGGCCAGAGCAGGCGACATTGAGTCCCAGCTAAAGCTAATGACCAAGAGTAAACGGAGATTTAAACGGATTGTAATCCACTGCGGTGGAAACGACGTTCGCCTGAAGAAGTCTGAGGTCCTCAAAGCTAACGTAGAGTCAGTGTGCACATACGCGCGGACCATTTCAGACGAAGTAGTTTTCTCTGGCCCCCTCCCAAACCTCATCAGTGACGAGATGTTTAGCCGCACGTCATCTTTTAACCGCTGGCTGTCAGGGTGGTGTCCCAGTAACTCGGTAGGCTTCATTAATAATTGGAAGTCCTTCTGGGGCAAGCCTGGTCTCATCAGGAGGGACGGCATCCATCCCACGTTGGATGGAGCGTACCTCTTATCTAGAAACATAGTTAAAAGCTTAGCTCCTCCATCCTGACGCACCAGAGTAGGGACCAGGCAACAGAGTCGCAGTCCTACACGCCTCTCTGAGTTTCCCCTCTCGGCAGTCACCATCCATAGCTAACTTAGTTAAACATCCCATAGAGACTGTGTCTATCCCTCGGACCACCACAAGTATAAAACTATCTAAACCTAGGAAAACAACTTCTAATGACTACAAAAACTTAATCCGTATCAAGTGTGAAACTAGACAAAATCAAGACAAAAGAATTAAATGTGGTTTCCTAAACATTAGATCTTTATCATCCAAAGCTCTTCTAGTCAATGATCTGATAACCGAACACAACATTGATCTCTTTGGATTAACAGAAACCTGGCTACGTAAAGATGAGTATGTTAGTCTAAATGAAGCCTCCCCTCCAAGTCATACTAACACTCAAATAGCTCGTGAAAGTGGTCGAGGAGGGGGCGTGGCAGCCATCTATAACTCTCGGTTACTAATTAATATTAACCCAAAATCCAACTTTAGTTCTTTTGAGAGTTTGAGCATGACCATGACCATGCGACACCCGTCAAATAAAATAGTAAATTCTGTAGAATTTGTAATCATTTATCGTCCTCCTGAACCTTATTCAACTTTTTTAACTGAATTCTCTGAATCTTTGTCAGATGTAGCCCTGACTAAAGATAAGGTTATCATGGTAGGAGACTTCAATGTTCATGTTGACGTAGAAAATGATCATTTCAGTGCCAGCTTTAGATCTACACTTGACTCTCTAGGTTTCTCTCAGGTAGTAGACGGGCCTACCCATAAACATCTACACACCCTAGACCTTATTCTAACTTATGGTTTGAATATAGAGCATCTGACCATCTCTCCTCACAATGATTTCCTGTCAGATCACTTCTTAATAACCTTTGACTTTGTTCTAAATAGTTATAAACCTCCGGCTAAAGCCGTGTTAACCAGGTCTCTCTCTGATAACATAGTAACTAAATTTAAGGAAAGAATTCCCTCTGCTATAGAATCAGTAGTGAATCTTCCTGACCCGTATACTGTTGCTAGCTCAGATATTGAATACCTAACAAACAGTCTGACAGATATGCTAAAAACAACGCTAGACGACATAGCTCCTCAAAAAATGAAACTGAAAAAACAGGAAAAGTCCTCCCCATGGTTTAACTCATCAACCCGCGAGCTTAAACAACGCTCCCGTAGATTAGAAAGAACTTGGCGTTCAACAAAAACAGACATAGATTATATAGCCTGGAAGGATAGCTTCAAAACTTATAAGAAAGCTCTGAGTAGAAGTAGAACTAATTACTACTCATCCTTAATAGAGGAAAACAAAAACAACCCTCGGTTTCTTTTCAGTACTGTAGCCAAACTGACCAAGAACCAAAATAGCGTTGAGCCCACCATTCCTATCAATATATGTAGTGAGGACTTCATGAAGTTCTTTCAAAATAAAATTACAACGCTTAGGGATAACATCCATCAAACCCTACCGTCCGTTAGCCCCATAACAGAGGAACTGGTTAAACCTAACAGTCATCTGGAATGCTTTCAGCAAATACAACTAGTCGAACTAAATTCCCTTATTTCTTCTGCTAAACCAACTACTAGCCTGTTGGACCCAATTCCTACTAGAATTCTGAAAGAGGCACTGCCACTAATCAATAATTCTATACTCGCAATTATTAACCAGTCTCTAACAATAGGCTATGTGCCACAATCCTTTAGACTAGCAGTTATTAAACCTCTCATTAAGAAGCCAAACTTAGACACAAGCCTTCTCTCAAACTACAGGCCGATCTCCAACCTTCCTTTCCTGTCAAAGGTTCTGGAGCAAGTAGTCGCTAAACAACTCCAGGATTACCTGCACGAGAATAATCTGTTAGAGGACCTTCAGTCCGGCTTCAGAATGAACCACAGTACAGAGACTGCACTGCTAAAAGTTACTAATGACCTTCTAATGGCCTCAGATAGAGGTCTTCTATCTGTTTTAGTTCTTCTGGACCTTAGTGCCACATTTGATACTGTCGATCATAATATACTTTTAAGGAGATTAGAAGATTCCGTCGGCATTAAAAACTTAGCCTTAAACTGGTTTAAATCATATTTATCTGACCGGTTTCAATTTGTTCCCGTAAATAACAAATCTTCAATGCATGAACGGGTCCTGTGTGGAGTACCACAAGGCTCCGTCCTCGGACCGATATTGTTTAATCTCTATATGTTACCACTCGGAAATATTATTAGGAAACACAACATTAACTTTCATTGTTATGCAGATGATACTCAGCTATATTTATCAATTAAAGCCAATCAAGCCGACCAACTTGTTAAATTAGAGTCCTGCCTCAGGGATGTTGTCCTGGATGTCTATCAACTTCTTAATGCTCAACACATCCAAGACTGAGGTTATAATCGTAGGTCCTAAAAAGCTCAGGGATAACTTTTCAGATAGTCTGATTACCTTAGATAATATTACCTTAACCTCTAACAGTGATATTAGGAACCTGGGTGTTATTTTTGATCAGGATCTGTCCTTTATTTTCCATGTTAAACATGTCTCCAGGACAGCCTACTTCCATCTAAGGAATATTGCAAAAATTAGAAACTTCTTGTCCTTCAAAGATGCAGAAAAAATTATTCATGCCTTTGTGACTTCAAGATTAGATTATTGTAACTCCCTAATGTCAGGATGTCCAAACTCCTCTGTTAGGCTCTTACAGCTAGTGCAGAACGCTGCTGCACGTTTACTAACCAGAACTGGAAGAAGAGAGCACATCTCCCCAGTCTTAGCATCCTTACACTGGCTTCCAATTAAATCTAGAATAGAATTCAAGATCCTTCTGATCACATATAAAACTCTTCATCAGAAGGCTCCGTCCTATATCGAGAAACTTCTAGAAGTTTATCACCCTCCACGAGCCCTTCGCTCTGAGGATGCAGGACTGTTGGTAATCCCTAAAGTCCATAAAAGTAAAACAGGAGGCAGGAGTTTCAGCCATGTGGCTCCTTTACTCTGGAATCAACTACCAGCCTCAGTCCGAAGGGCCGACACCATTAGTTTATTTAAGAGTAGACTAAAAACCTTCCTCTTTGATAAAGCTTATCATTAGGAATAAAATAGGACCACTAAGTTGAGCTGCTATAGGCCTAGACTGCTGAGGGGATTTTCTCTCTCCCGTTAAAGGGAGTAACTCTACATTTGGAGGTTCTGTTTCTTGTCTTTCTTTCTTTCTCTCTGTGTAACAACATTACTGTAGCCACCAGATACTGCCGCCGTCTTTTTTCTCCCTGACAGGAGGGGAGCAGGATCCAGGGGATCAGACCCAAGACTCACAGAGTGGAGTTACGACGGTCCTACTACCTGACCCCACCACAGCACCGTGACCCCACCGCAACGGCATGGCCCTTAAACTCCAGACTGAGATTGATTCATCATCAGACCAACGCTCATCATAGACTTTTCTTAGTATTTGTACTTATCTGGCCTGTCTGCCACTCTCTCTCTCCCTCTTCTATTCCTCTCTCTCCCTGTCCTATCCCATGTACTTCTTCCCCCAACCGGTCAAGGCGGATGGCCGCCCTTCCAGAGTCTAGGGTCCGTCCCACGCTTTCTTCCTGAAGAGGGAGTTCTGATGAACTTCTCTCCATGCGAGGTAGTTTTTCCTGGCCACTGTTGCTTGTTACATCTGCTTGCTTTGGAAAGGTTCAGTTGGGTTCTGTTGTACTCTATCATTGTGAGAGCGCTTTGAGATGTTTGTTGATGTGATTTAGCGCTTTATAAATAAAATTGAATTGAATTGAAATTGAATTTACACGGACCACAATCCTCTGGTGTTTCTTGATCGGATGCGCAATAAGAACAGAAGGCTGATGAATTGGTCATTGCGCTAATTGAATCTTGTGATCACGCACATTCGCGGGTGTGATAATGTCCTCGCCGACGCCCTTTCATGTCTGTAAGATGTTATGCGAGGGCTCTGAATAAATTGAATGTGACCGTTTTTTTTTGGTTTGTTACGGCCAATATTCATACTTATTCAGTGACACTGGGTGGGGGTGTTAGGAATTAGTGAAGATTTTTGTATTATTATTCTACTTCCGTTGAGGTCAATTTATTTAGTTTGTTATATATATATATATATATAAAGTAATATTTTTTGGCGGGAAGTAAATTTATCTCTATATCCCCTTGTTGGTTTTCTTGAGGGATTATTTCAGTATTTGTTAGTTATTATTTTCGTAGGATTCGTTAAAGCCTGCCTCTCCGCCTATAAATAGGCGGTGTCTAAAGGGTTGAGGGCTCCTCTCTCTCGATCACTCCCAATCGAACACGCAGCCAGGCGGCTGCCCTCTTCGGCTCTTCCGCCTTCGTTGTATGTGGGGGTTAGCGCAGATCCTTTTTCCCTGGTGGGACCGGTGGTCCTGTTTTCGTTTTTGTTTATCCTTCAAAAGTAGGTTGGGGTTTTCGTTTGTTAGATTGGGTGTTGGTACCGGCTCCTACGGCCCTGTACAGGGTTGGCCCGGGACCGCACCTGTTTGTTTGTTTTTGCCAGCCCACCAGCGACTTGTTCTTTTGATATTTTGTTAGTTTAGGACACGGGTTGGTTATGGGGTTTTGTCGGGTTCTAGTTTTTACATAACCGGCTTGCTTTTCAGGTTCAACACTTTTTTTTTAATTAAAAACCAACAAGCGTATTAAAAGAAATTTTAATTAAAATGGTAAAAATCCAACCGTTTCCCTGTGTCCTTCAAGGTATGTTCCGTCCCTCCTCGGGGTGTAACATATTTAAATACTTTCCAACTGTTATTAGATTAAACCAGCCTGAGCAGCTCTATCTAGACGGTAATATGATTTTCAAGCAGCAACATGACTTAACAAAGAAGCAACAATAAAAGAAGAACATGATTTTGAAAGTTGAACGAATGATGGCAGAAAACAAGCAACTTCAGCAACACGAGTGGAAGTGTGTGTGTGTGTGTGTGTGTGTGTGTGTGTGTGTGTGTGTGTGTGTGTGTGTGTGTGTGTGTGTGTGTGTGTGTGTGTGTGTGTGTGTGTGTGTGTGTGTGTGGTTTGTCAACTGTGTGAGGCCGGAACTGTTGTGGGGGGTCCTGTAGCGACATGACATCATGGGTCCAGACGAGAATGACATCATGGAGGAGAGTGACATCATGGGTCCAGACGAGAGTGACATCATGGAGGAGAGTGACATCATGTAGAAGAGTGACATCATGGGTCCAGAGGAGAGTCTCAGGGAACATTTCAATACTTTGAATACATTTCAGTTCATGTAAACAAGGGTGTGTCAGACTTGATACACTTCACTACACTTTTCTGAACAATTGAAGCTCCTCATAAAAATTCTCCAGAGAATTAGATAGGGAGTGTCTGTACAGTCTTCCTGTGAGAATGAAGAAACAAAGACACTGTAATTGAGGTTCTGACGAGGTCACATCTCCTCACTTATACACTCACTATACATAAACAGGCCAAAGAAAGAGATAGCTTATAATGAACTTAGAAATAAAAGTTTATAATGACTACAAGAGATGTAACTCATACAGTGATTATTACATTCTTACACAACATTTAACAACAGTCATTAAAAAAATTACAAAAAGTAATTATCACATGGGTCAAAATATAAACTCAGTTGTGTTTTTTTTTACTGGATTATAGGTTTGAAAAAGTGAGGTTGTCTTGTGATTGGACTCAGAGTACTGCACCCAGTCAGGTCTGCGTCTGTAAAACAGATCTGGAAGGATTGAAGAACATAAATGCATAAATTTGCACTGTGGGTAAAACTAAACAGACCGTCTCTGTTACCTTTTAGACAAGTTGAATTCTACAGGAGAGGAGATCACCTCAGAAATTTGAATCAAAACTGCCTCTAAAGCACGAGATGTAAATCAAGTGCACTGCCTCCACCTCTCTGCAACATCCCCTACCACCACCACCTGATTGAGGCCCAAATAGGAGTACATTGAGAAATGAATAGAATGCAGCTTAATTGTTCACATGCACAATTCTACACCAAGATAGTATTCATCAGAAATGGGTTGTTTCTTTATTTTGTTTGTGTGTTTTGGTTGTGTTAGCCACATCATCAGGCCCAGACCAACATTGGAGGCTTTTTGTCATGACACTGTTCCTCCTGTTGGACTCTCCACTCAGATGGTTGAAGAACAGGTCAGTTCAGGATCCATTGTTCAAAGAGCACACAGCCACATTTCAATCCTCTAATAAAAATTCTCCAAACAATCAGATAGGGAATGTCAGCAGAGTCATCCTGAGACACCACCCTGTAATTAACACTGAATTCATATCTCCTCAATTAGTCCTGATCTGTACACTATAAAAATGCTTTGTTTTTTAAATTGTCAGAGAATTATTCTTGTTCAACCAGTTGAACTTACTGATAGGAGCAGCTAAGATGGTTCTTTATTTGTTGAGTGTGTGTGTGTGTGTGTGTGTGTGTGTGTGTGTGTGTGTGTGTGTGTGTGTGTGTGTGTGTGTGTGTGTGTGTGTGTGTGTGTGTGTGTGTGTGTGTGTGTGTGTGTGTGTGTGTGTGGTTTGTCCACCGGGTGTGGCCGGAACTGTTGTGGGGGGACCTGTAGCGACACCCCGGGGCCCGAGGCCATCAGGCCCGGGGAGGCCCCAGAGAACCACCCCAGAGACATCATTAGGCCTTATTAAATCTTACCTTTGTCTGACTTAGTTTTATGTATTGTACGATCATCAGGCGTATCATATATAAATACATCACTAAACTACATTCACTAGGAGTAAGGATCATATTATTTATACTGTATTTTAAACTGCCGTATGTTTGGACGTTGCTTCAACTCCACAGTCAAACTGTTCCACAGTCTGACTCCACAAACGGAAACGTTGAAACTTTTCCTGGTGGTACGGGCATTGCCAGTTTTGAAGTTGTGTTTTCTTCTTAAATCATGGCTCCCTTCTCGTCCACTCAACAATTTTGGATTATTTCTTGGTAGTAATTTATATTTGGCCTTGTACATTATTTGTGCTGTTTGATAACCCCTCCAGAGCTGTGATTTTGAATTATTCAGACTGTAAGGATAAGGAGTTGGTGTGTTCCAGATACCCAACCTTGTGAATTATCCTTATTGCCCTTTTTTGGAGAATGAATAGTGACTGTAACGAACTCTTGCCCCAAACCTCTACACAGTCATTTAAGTATGGAAAGACTAATGAACAATAAAGAATGTGGCGTGACTTATGATCTCCCACAGTTGTCACGTTATCTAAAACCTTTAAGTCCAGCCTTTTATTTGCATATATTGCAACGTCTCCTCCACTTTTATTTCTGCCGATTGTACCTCAGTTCATAACCCTCTGGCTCAAAGTCCATGACTTATTCTGTTACAGGTTACAACCAAGAAGACGGAACACATAATAAAGGAAAGAAACATACTCTATCCTCGACTCACCCGCTCTGAAAATGTAAATAATATCATCGAACTCTATTGTCCTTGTTTTTTGAGGGTTTTTTAAATTTAGTTTTGTTTTTGTATGTACGTGTATTTCTGTTTGTCTACCATGTATTCATGAAAACTTGGAATCAAAATAAAATCAATTTGTTGCCGCCTATAATCCATTAAAAAGACCTTGGTGAAAATGAGAAACAGAAAAAGGCAAAACCAAAATAAATTGCAATTGTAGCTTTATTGATTGATAGAGCAAAAGAAAGCACCATGTAGCTGAAATGATTCATTGAACTTGATTTGTATCCCTTGAGCGTATTTATCAGTTATTTAAAATTTTGGCTAAAAGCAAATCACAAAGTAAGTAAAGGCGGATCATTAAAAGCCAGTGATTACACATGTTGAGTATTGTTCTCTAAGTCAAGGCCATACTTAGCGGCTGGTGGTGGTGGTAGTTGGTGTGGGTGTGGTGGTGGTTGGTGTGGGTGTGGTGGTGGTTGGTTCCTCGGTGGTGGTGGTGGTTGGTGTGGGTGTGGTGGTGGTTGGTTCCTCGGTGGTGGTGGTGGGGTGATATTTGTGATGGTGTTGCAGCAGGTAACTGTAGTAGTGGGGCAGCAAGTTGTGGTGGTGGCCATGCAGCAGCTCTTGTAGCTGGTGGAGGATCAGCTGTTGGCGGTAGAAGAGCTGCAGAAGCTGCTGCTGCCCGCAGAGAGACAGCTGGATCTGATGGAGCAGCAGTTGGTGGTGGTGGACCAACAGAGACTGCTGGTAGTACAGTGGCAGCTGGTGGTGGTGGTCGAATGGCAACTCCTCCTGTTGGTCTAGCAGTTGCTGTTGGTAGTCAAGCAGCTGCAGGTGCAGCTGGAGAACCACCAGTTGGTTTTGATGGAGCAGCTCAAGCTTTATTGCAGCTGACAGTTGCTTCAGTTCCACGACCAGAGCTCTGATTTTACCCAGCAGCTCACTTGATGGGGTGTAAACTGTAGTAGGCTCAGTGGTGGTTGTAGGTTGTGTAGTGGTGATTGTGGTTGGCTCAGGGGGGGTTGTGGTTGTGGTTGGCTCAGGGGTGGTTGTGGTTGTAGTTGGCTCAGGGGTGGTTGTGGTTGTGGTTGGCTCAGGGGTGGTTGTGGTTATTGCTGTGCAGGTTGGTGAAGAAGGAATGAAACCTGCATCGATGAAAGGCAGCTCTTCCAGTTCACCAGTAATGTCGCACACATTTGGACTTCCACAGCCACCAACAATGAACTCGACGTTATCCAGGAAGGCTGTGGACGAAAGGTTTCAGGTTGGGGTCAAATCATTTCTTCATTTGTCATGATCGGTGAATATAAACTGATCCAAAGTATGTGAGAGTCTGTTGTATCTGTAAATGTTGATTGCTTTACCTGCAGTACTGAACAGTGCAGTTTCAAGTTTTTCAATTGTTACATTTCTCAGATTGTTTGGGCAAATCAGCAATGGGTGAGGCGTTCCTGCTTTTTCCACCTGCGTAACATCGCCAAACTTAAAGGAATGGTGTCCAAGGTGGAGCTGGAGATGATTTTACATTCTTTTATCTCTTCTCGTTTAGACTATTGTAACGCCCTTTTTACCTGTTTCAATCAGTCATCTTTAATTCGCCTTCAAACAGTCCAAAATGCAGCTGCTCGTCTTTTAACAGGAACAACCCGGAGAGCCCACATCACCCTGGTCCTCTCCTCCCTTCACTGGCTCCCTATAACGTTCCGTGTTCGTTTTAAAATACTAGTGCTAACTTTTAAAGCATTACATGGCCAAGCACTGTTTTATATTTCAAAATTCCTTCACCCATATGCCTCAAATAGAGCGCTTAGTTCTGGCCAACTAATGCTGCTTACGGTTCCACACACCAAGCTAAAAACTCGTGGTGACTGGGCCTTTGAAGCTCTCCTACCAAAGCTGTGGAATGCTCTTCCACTTCAGCTGAGATGCGTCAACTCCTGTGGTGTTTTTATGAAGCAGTTAAAGACATTTTTATTTAGGCAGGCCTTTGTCTTGTAGCTGCTCAATGTTGCTCAATTTTACTTTTCTGTATAACCATGTATGTTTTTCTTTTTTCTTGCTTCTACATGTTTAATGATCATTTAATTAAAATTTTTAATTATTAATATTTAATTTCTTTCTGTTTTTAGTGAGGTTAAAGACCTCGTGGCTCATGTCTGGGAAAGGTGCTATATAAATAAATTCTATTCTATTCTATTCTATTCATCAGTCAGGTCACACCCAAAGCTCATACAACCTCTGGTCGCTCGGCATTTCAGTTTTCTATTGCACATGACTGGAATCATCTGCAACAGCCCTTAAAACTTTACACTGAATGAAGACGTTTCAGGTTAATGTAAATAAGCTGAAGTTGGTCTGAGATATTCGATCAACTGAACAATAAGAGCACTGACCGGTTCCACTAAAGCAGGTGTCCTCCAATCCTCGACAGTCCACTGTTGAGAGGAACATAGCATCGGAGGGGACACTACCAGGACACGTTCTTCCATTAACTGCTTGAGGAGTTGGGACTGAAAAAAAGAATACATTGAATTAGTTATTTCAAAGTTTTTTAGTCTTTTATTCACAATCCTTCTGGTTCGAATTTACTTACAACCAAGGCCTGCATTATTGCAGTCATCCGTATCGCAGCACTCAGTGTTTGCAATGGAGTAAATCCCGCCCACGTTCGTCTCAATGATCCCTGTGGTCACTGCTGGGCACACTGCGGAACTGACACAGTCCCTGTAGATTCTCTCTATTCCGTCTTGATCTATTGTCAAAACAAAGTTTAGTGAGATATATGGAACACACACACAGCTCTGTGAAAAGACGATGTGAAGAGAACGAATACCTGTGATGAATGCATTGAAGCACACTTCGCCATCTGAACATTGAACTGTTCTTGGAAACCGACAACTCAGATCATTTGAATTTGTGCACCGAAGGCATTGGAGCGCTCTGGCTGAAATGGGAACAGAAATAATCAAAATTGTGTTGGCAGCAAAGCCTCAGGAGATCCTCCAAGTGTGAGCAGCGCCTGGTTACCTGTGCCGGAGAGCATGCAGACGAGTGCCAGAGAAAGAGAGAGGATCAGCTTCATCTTGATGATGAGGAGTTTGAGATGTACTGAGTGCTGCGTCTGTCTCCTGCCTCTTTATAGCGTACAGATGCGGAAATAATGGAGATATGAATGTGCTAATTACAGGGTGGTTGTATTTTCCATTCTCGCAGGATGACTCTGCTGACATTCCCTATCTGATTGTTTGGAGAATTTTTATTGGTGGATTGAAATGTTCTGCTGGTAAAAATAGCTGTGTGCTCTTTGAACAATGGATCCTGAACTGACCTGTTCTTCAACCATCTGAGTGGAGAGTCCAACAGGAGGAACAGTGTCATGACAAAAAGCCTCCAATGTTGGTCTGGGCCTGATGATGTGGCTAACACAACCAAAACACACAAACAAAATAAAGAAACAACCCATTTCTGATGAATACTATCTTGGTGTAGAATTGTGCATGTGAACAATTAAGCTGCATTCTATTCATTTCTCAATGTACTCCTATTTGGGCCTCAATCAGGTGGTGGTGGTAGGGGATGTTGCAGAGAGGTGGAGGCAGTGCACTTGATTTACATCTCGTGCTTTAGAGGCAGTTTTGATTCAAATTTCTGAGGTGATCTCCTCTCCTGTAGAATTCAACTTGTCTAAAAGGTAACAGAGACGGTCTGTTTAGTTTTACCCACAGTGCAAATTTATGCATTTATGTTCTTCAATCCTTCCAGATCTGTTTTACAGACGCAGACCTGACTGGGTGCAGTACTCTGAGTCCAATCACAAGACAACCTCACTTTTTCAAACCTATAATCCAGTAAAAAAAAACACAACTGAGTTTATATTTTGACCCATGTGATAATTACTTTTTGTAATTTTTTTAATGACTGTTGTTAAATGTTGTGTAAGAATGTAATAATCACTGTATGAGTTACATCTCTTGTAGTCATTATAAACTTTTATTTCTAAGTTCATTATAAGCTATCTCTTTCTTTGGCCTGTTTATGTATAGTGAGTGTATAAGTGAGGAGATGTGACCTCGTCAGAACCTCAATTACAGTGTCTTTGTTTCTTCATTCTCACAGGAAGACTGTACAGACACTCCCTATCTAATTCTCTGGAGAATTTTTATGAGGAGCTTCAATTGTTCAGAAAAGTGTAGTGAAGTGTATCAAGTCTGACACACCCTTGTTTACATGAACTGAAATGTATTCAAAGTATTGAAATGTTCCCTGAGACTCTCCTCTGGACCCATGATGTCACTCTTCTACATGATGTCACTCTCCTCCATGATGTCACTCGTCTGGACCCATGATGTCACTCTCCTCCATGATGTCATTCTCGTCTGGACCCATGATGTCATGTCGCTACAGGACCCCCCACAACAGTTCCGGCCTCACACAGTTGACAAACCACACACACACACACACACACACACACACACACACACACACACACACACACACACACACACACACACACACACACACACACACACACACACTTCCACTCGTGTTGCTGAAGTTGCTTGTTTTCTGCCATCATTCGTTCAACTTTCAAAATCATGTTCTTCTTTTATTGTTGCTTCTTTGTTAAGTCATGTTGCTGCTTGAAAATCATATTACCGTCTAGATAGAGCTGCTCAGGCTGGTTTAATCTAATAACAGTTGGAAAGTATTTAAATATGTTACACCCCGAGGAGGGACGGAACATACCTTGAAGGACACAGGGAAACGGTTGGATTTTTACCATTTTAATTAAAATTTCTTTTAATACGCTTGTTGGTTTTTAATTAAAAAAAAAGTGTTGAACCTGAAAAGCAAGCCGGTTATGTAAAAACTAGAACCCGACAAAACCCCATAACCAACCCGTGTCCTAAACTAACAAAATATCAAAAGAACAAGTCGCTGGTGGGCTGGCAAAAACAAACAAACAGGTGCGGTCTCGGGCCAACCCTGTACAGGGCCGTAGGAGCCGGTACCAACACCCAATCTAACAAACGAAAACCCCAACCTACTTTTGAAGGATAAACAAAAACGAAAACAGGACCACCGGTCCCACCAGGGAAAAAGGATCTGCGCTAACCCCCACATACAACGAAGGCGGAAGAGCCGAAGAGGGCAGCCGCCTGGCTGCGTGTTCGATTGGGAGTGATCGAGAGAGAGGAGCCCTCAACCCTTTAGACACCGCCTATTTATAGGCGGAGAGGCAGGCTTTAACGAATCCTACGAAAATAATAACTAACAAATACTGAAATAATCCCTCAAGAAAACCAACAAGGGGATATAGAGATAAATTTACTTCCCGCCAAAAAATATTACTTTATATATATATATATATATATAACAAACTAAATAAATTGACCTCAACGGAAGTAGAATAATAATACAAAAATCTTCACTAATTCCTAACACCCCCACCCAGTGTCACTGAATAAGTATGAATATTGGCCGTAACAAACCAAAAAAAAACGGTCACATTCAATTTATTCAGAGCCCTCGCATAACATCTTACAGACATGAAAGGGCGTCGGCGAGGACATTATCACGCCCGCGAATGTGCGTGATCACAAGATTCAATTAGCGCAATGACCAATTCATCAGCCTTCTGTTCTTATTGCGCATCCGATCAAGAAACACCAGAGGATTGTGGTCCGTGTAAATTCAATTTCAATTCAATTCAATTTTATTTATAAAGCGCTAAATCACATCAACAAACATCTCAAAGCGCTCTCACAATGATAGAGTACAACAGAACCCAACTGAACCTTTCCAAAGCAAGCAGATGTAACAAGCAACAGTGGCCAGGAAAAACTACCTCGCATGGAGAGAAGTTCATCAGAACTCCCTCTTCAGGAAGAAAGCGTGGGACGGACCCTAGACTCTGGAAGGGCGGCCATCCGCCTTGACCGGTTGGGGGAAGAAGTACATGGGATAGGACAGGGAGAGAGAGGAATAGAAGAGGGAGAGAGAGAGTGGCAGACAGGCCAGATAAGTACAAATACTAAGAAAAGTCTATGATGAGCGTTGGTCTGATGATGAATCAATCTCAGTCTGGAGTTTAAGGGCCATGCCGTTGCGGTGGGGTCACGGTGCTGTGGTGGGGTCAGGTAGTAGGACCGTCGTAACTCCACTCTGTGAGTCTTGGGTCTGATCCCCTGGATCCTGCTCCCCTCCTGTCAGGGAGAAAAAAGACGGCGGCAGTATCTGGTGGCTACAGTAATGTTGTTACACAGAGAGAAAGAAAGAAAGACAAGAAACAGAGACGGTCTGTTTAGTTTTACCCACAGTGCAAATTTATGCATTTATGTTCTTCAATCCTTCCAGATCTGTTTTACAGACGCAGACCTGACTGGGTGCAGTACTCTGAGTCCAATCACAAGACAACCTCACTTTTTCAAACCTATAATCCAGTAAAACAAAACACAACTGAGTTTATATTTTGACCCATGTGATAATTACTTTTTGTAATTTTTTAAATTACTGTTGTTAAATGTTGTGTAAAAATGTAATAATCACTGTATGAGTTACATCTCTTGTAGTCATTATAAACTTTAATTTCTATGTTAATTTTAAGCTATCTCTTTCTTTGGCCTGTTTATGTATCGTGAGTGTATAAGTGAGGAGATGTGACCTCGTCAGAACCTCAATTACAGTGTCTTTGTTTCTTCATTCTCACAGGAAGACTGTACAGACACTCCCTATCTAATTCTCTGGAGAATTTTTATGAGGAGCTTCAATTGTTCAGAAAAGTGTAGTGAAGTGTATCAAGTCTGACACACCCTTGTTTACATGAACTGAAATGTATTCAAAGTATTTAGAGGGGTATTTAATTCTTGGGAAAGGGGGTATTACGACTGTGGTGGTATTTGTATGTGTTCTCTGTGCCCTGTGTCATTCTCCAGGTCAATCAAACATGTAAATAGGGCTGTGCCGTCCCGACGACCTGATTGGCCAAACTCAGGTACTTACCGTGGTTTAAAAGAAGGAAGGATGACGTCACTAGGTGGCAGAGCTTGGATCAGATGGGCGGAGCCATCTTCATTCTGCCAAACAGCCAGAGTGCAGCCTGCAGTGTGTGTGTGTTAGTGGAGTGAGCTTTACTTTCCGGGTTAATTCGTTTTCTCTTGTTATGTTAGATAGGAAGAACGTACTTTGTGTTTGTTTTCCTTTTGTTTGTTAGGTAAGTTTTACCCCTGACAGAATAGGGGGATTTTTGGTTATTTTTTATGGTAGAGCTCACTCTTAGATTAATTTGTTAAGGACTCGTTATTTGCTTGTAGTAAACTAGAGCACCTTGATAATAAACTCACTATTGCACTGAGAAGTAGTTTGTGGCTGTTTGGACCAAATGGAGTGGTGGCAATTATATGTTGCGCTCCAGTAGCTCCTAGGCTGGGGCGTAACAGTGCCGCTGATAAAGCCATCGCGGCCCAGATGTTTGTTCACGTGCACCAACCAAGTCCGGGACTCAGGTTTTCCACCTCAGAACCAGAGGTCCAAGTGAGCTCCATGCCCACTCTTCTGTGTGGAGAACCGGGTTGCAGAATCAATCCTCACCAGAATTCTCTGTCTTTCTCTTCTCTCCCCTCTCTCATCTCCCCCTTTTTCACTAACCCGAGTCTGCGCTTCCCCTGCACTCATGTTATCTGATCAAGATAAGCTCACACACACACACACACACACACACAGCCACAGTTAGCAACCAAACTGCTATCTGGTGCTGCTACACCACACCTGCATCGATCACCAGAGTTCTAACTGCATGTCCCAACATCCACTTAGAACTCCGGCGGTCAGAACCGGGCCAAACGGAACCGCCCATTCATTTAACAGTCAGTAGACCGCCTCGCTCCAAGACCACCCTCGTGGATGCAGGGGCGACGGACGTCTTGTTTATCTGGCCGCTAAGCAACCGCGGCGTCCCGAGAAAGAGCGAGTCAAACGCCTCTAGTGGTCGCGTGGGTCATCGCAATCCCTCTTGATGTCCACCTGGTGGACGCATCAAGTCATTGCGCTCTCTCTCTGCGCACCGCCGCACACCCCTAGTGGTCGTCACGGTCACCACACTGACCCTCCAACGTCTGCCTCCACCTGGTGGACGTTCGGGGTCATTATGCCCATCACCCTCATCACTCCAAACCACACGCACACGCACACACACACACACACACACACACACACACACACACACACACACACACACACACACACACACACACACACACACACACACACACACACACACACACACACACACACACACACACACACACACACACACACACACACTCTTTGTACTTAGTGTTTGCTGTTTAATAGATTAGATCTCCTTGTTAGATGACAATTGCTACTTTAATGTGTTGATTTATGAGATGATTTCAGAATTATTTATGAATGAATACATTTTTGTCAATAAATGCCTGTTAGCTGAATTGAACAATTCATGGTGATTATTGTGTATTTATTGTTGACAATTCTCTGGTTTGTAACAGTTTGTGCTCGGATCTCACACCTTCCCCTTTATTTAAGATTGTTGTATTTTTACACAGAAATATTAACTAACTTAAATAAACCTTTTTCCAAACGAGACTGATATTTTCGTATTAGCTATTTCCAGTTTATCTGGTGGTGCCCCAATTTATTATTAATAGACAAATAACAAATTTATTCAAATTAATAATTTTTCATTATTAAATTATTTTTGATAATTTATTAACTTTTAAGTAATTACTCAAGTACTTTAGGAGTTGTTAGTGCATAAATGACTGTTTACGTCCATTAATAATTCACTTCCAGTGATTTATTACTTTCAGTAATCTATTACTTACAGTAATTTAATGCCAATAACCAACCATAAATCCCAACATATATATATATACACACACACATGTATATATGTGTATGTATGTATATATATACACACACACACATGTATATATATGTGTATGTATGTATGTATGTATGTGTGTATGTATGTATTGTTAAGAGATTCTATTCTTAAAAGCTGTGTGAAAGATACTAACGTGCACTGAGGAATTTGCTGACCGCTTGACTAACAATTTGCTGAGGTCTGCACTAATGAAAAACACCTCTATTTTATGGTTGCAGGACGTGGCCTGTAACATGTGGTTATCTCAAGTGTTTGTAGGAGACAAAGCCTGAGACACAACATCTTAAGTTGGGGGAACGAAAACCTAGACTACAATCGGCGGAAACCCGTCACAGCTGGTCCCTTTTGATGACCTCGCTCAAGTACCCCTTGACCCCAGGCTGGCTTCGTGACATCCTGCAAACCTCAGCTAAACCTGCGGAGACCCCGTGACTCACCATTTGGAATGCCCTGCCTGCGAGCAGATGAAATGCATAAATACAAATGTCGCCTAGGCAGACACGTCTTTCTTCCCGTGAACTGCTCGCAGTTCACGTCGCTCGGTTTAGAGTAGGAACCAAGACCCAGAATTCTGTAAATTGAGAATATTGCTTGCTTATCGCACTTCAATATAATTTGATGGTCAATCTTTAAGAAACCTGACTCATGTGTCTTTCTTTAGTTAGACTGCCAACAAAAGGACTTGTGGTGCGAGTTGAAAGCACCAAAATATGTATGCTCAAATTTTATTATATTTATTCTATATTACATATTATGATAAAAAGGTAATTTATTGATACCTTTTCATCAGATAATTTGTCTTAATATATGTATAGTTCAAACGTGTATAAATGAATATAATAATAAATGAGTGGAAGCTAAACAAAAAGATATATCATTTATGGAGAAGTGGTGGGATTTAATAATTTATATTCTTCCAACTCCTTTTCGGACATGCTACCTGATAAGATTGTTGTGCTGTAATAATTCACTGTTTGTGTGTCCAAATATGTTTGGTGATCTGGTGTGCACTGTGGACTTGATATTGATTATGTGCATGTCTGAAAAAAACCCCAAAAAACCAACATACTGTATATGATTTAATTTTTGAAACAGCTATTGCCATAGCCGGGACTCCAACCGAAGCCTCTTGCATGACAAGTGAGAATTCTACCACTTGACATTCAATGACTGTATATATGAGACATGAGACAGATTCCTACTAGGGTTTTGTTAACGCGTCACTCCGTTTATTTAGTTGATAAAACTTTCAGACTGAATTACATTTCCCCTCTATTGAAAATAGAGAGAGAGAGAGAGAGAGAGAGAGAGAGAGAGAGAGAGAGAGAGAGAGAGAGAGAGAGAGAGAGTGGTGGGGTGGTGGTGTCTTGGCCTGATGGTCTCGGGTGTCGCTACAGGCCCCCCCACAACAGTTCCGGCCACACCCAGTGGACAAACCACACACACACACACACACACACACACACACACACACACTTCCACTCGTGTTGCTGAAGTTGCTTGTTTTCTGCCATCATTCGTTCAACTTTCAAAATCCTGTTCTTCTTTTATTGTTTCTTCTTTGTTAAGTCATGTTGCTGCTTGAAAATCATGTTACCGTCTAGATAGAGCTGCTCAGGCTGGTTTAATCTAATAACAGTTGGAAAGTATTTGGATCAGTGTGATAACTGTAAATAATATATGGAGCACTAACAAGGGTATTGTATGTTATCCCCCACCAATCCCCCTGACGATCGAGCACAAAAGCATGAAGGAGAGCGGGGTTGAAATACATGAGGAGAGGGAAGGCACAGGTGAGGCAAATCAAGCTGATTACACACACACACACACACAGAGGAGGAGTACAGAGGAAGGGCAACTGACAGAGACGCAGACAGCCGGAGGACAACACAACAAAAGTGACAGAGACGCAGTCTTCACGAGCACACAGACACAAACACAGACCCTTACAGTGGGTATATGTGTTAATATATTTCTATGCATATACATTAAAAATGTGTATACTTAAATAAATAAATAAATAAATAAAGATAGATAGATAGATAGATAGATAGATAGATAGATAGATAGATAGATAGATAGATGGATCACTGTTAATATATGTATAGTTCAAACATGTATAAATGAATTTAGTAATAAATGAGTGGAAGCTTATTTAGTTGATAAAACTTTCAGACTGGATTACATTTCCCCTCCATTGAAAAGAGAGAGAGAGAGAGAGAGAGAGCGAGAGAGAGAGAGAGAGAGAGAGAGAGAGAGAGACTTGACCTTTGATAAACCCAAATTTTATAGCGTACAGATCAGGACTAATTGAGGACATATGAAAGTGTTAATTACAGGGTGGTGTTGCAGGATGTTGACACCTCCCATCTGATCCAGATCGTTTGCAGATCGTGTTCACATTTGGACACGTCGGGCCCCGGCTGGGCTGTCGGCAGGGGGGGGTTGGGGGCGGGGCGTCCGGGCCCTGGGGGTGCAGGGCCTCCCCCTTTCCGGTGGGGGTGCCCGCTGCGGCGCTGGGGGTGGGTCCTCCCTCTGGCCCCCTCCCCCGGTGGGGCGGGTTGGCCCCTGCTGCCGCGCTCCGGGCCTGCCTCGCTCCCGGATTGGGGGGAGCGGGGGACGGGGGGGCTCTGGGTTCTGGATGGACGGTTGACTGAGAGTGACCTCCAGGGCCTGATGTGTGTGTGTGTGGGGGGGGGGGGGGGTCCAGCTGGGCCAAGGTCCTAGCGACGGGGGGACCCCCTCCCTCAGAACCCTCCCTGCCTTACCTCACCTTATATTACTCCACAATAGGGAACAGTGGGGCGGTGCCTAGGGTGGGGGGTAAGGGTAAGGATCTTGACGGCTTACCCCCTCAAGACCCTGCGTGACTAAGTGTGGTTAAAATTGTGGGTGGTGCAAAGTCGGGGGAGGACCCAGACCGCAATTAAGTAGCCTGGACCCCCCCACCCTAGGCACCGCCCCACTGTTCCCTATTGTGGAGTGATGTAAGGTGAGGTAAGGCAGGGTGGGTTCTGAGGGAGGGGCTCCCCCCGTCGCTAGGGCCTTGGCCCAGCTGGACCCCCCGCGCTGCCCCACCCCACCCCCAAACGGCCGGCCCAGGACCCGGGGAACCAACCCCCCTCCGCCAAGGCGCCGTAAGGGGACCCGGGCAGGGAGCCCGGGCAGGGAGCCCCCACCCCACCCAGTGGTTAGGGCACCCCCCCTCACTCTTACAGGCACACACCACACACCACACACCACACACACACACACATACACACCTCCCATATATCAGGCCCTGGAGGTCACTCAGTCAACTGTCCATCCAGAACCCGGAGCCCCACCGTCTCCCGCTCCCCCAGATCCGGGAGCGAGGCAGACCCGGAGCGCGGCAGCAGGGGCCAGCCCGCCCCACCGGGGGAGGGAGTCAAAGGGAAGACCCGCCCCCGGCGCCGCAGCAGGCACCCCCACCGGAAAGGGGGAGGCCCTGCACCCCCAAGGCCCCGACGCCCCACCCCCGACCCCCCCCCAGCCGACGGCCCAGCCGGGGCCCGACGCCCAGCCCCCCCACCCCACCCCAGCGGGAGCACCCCCAGCCCAGAGCAAACCCCCCCCACACACACATCCCCCAGGACTCCCCAGGCCAGGCTGCAGCCCCCAGCATAGACGCTAGCACCCCCCCGAGTCCGCAGAGGCGCCAACCACCCAAGCCACGATGCCCCAACCACTGACGGCACCCAGAGCCCCGGGGTGGAGCCCCCCCCCCCCCCCCACAGGGCTGCATGGTGTATTTAATTATTGGGGACCATGTGGACTCAAATTGTGTCACATGATTTTTCCTACAAGCAGACATTCTCTCCAATGTGATGTGGTCTTGAAGTAAATTTTTAAATAACTTTATATTCAGATTACTTTTGGATTTCCAGTTCATGAGGATCGCCTTTTTTGCGACGCATAGGGAAACCAGGAGCATGCAGGACTCGTTTTTTTCTCTTTTAATTTCTGTGAGATCTCCTAACAAGCAAGGTGTAGGTGAGACTGGAATAGGGTGGCCCAGGCATAACGATAAATCTTCACAAATCTTTTGCCAGAACGTTTGGACTGGCGTACACAGCCAAAGTGCGTGTAAATAGGTATCGGGGAGATCACCTGTGCAGTTTGAACATATGTTAGTGGGAGTGAGCCCCATCTTGAACATCCTTTGTCCTGTGTAATGACACACACACACACACACACACACACACACACACACACACACACACACACACACACACACACACACACACACACACACACACACACACACACACACACAAAATGAAATTGAAAATTACAGCTGATCAATGTCTTTCAGGACCGACTGGATTATGTGGCTCGATGAGTTCAGACTGATTCATGTGACAGTGTTAGTCTGCCACCTGCTGGTGGAAACAGAAACAGGGCCGTTCTGCTGGTGCGGAGGTATTGTTACTCCGTTACTCTCTGGTTCCTTGATATTGTGTGACTTTCTTGTTGAGTGACGTCACAAACACCCACAAGCACCGTCTGGAGGCTTACTGTGAAAATGTAATCCGTCACAATTACAAGTTAGCTGTTGAACAATGAAACACACACACACACACACACACACACACACACACACACACACACACACACACACACACACACACACACACACACACACACACACACACACACACACACACACACACACACACACACACACACGCGTTTATTTACATCCCAGATGTTCGGTATCCATGACGACGGAGGTAAAGCTGACATACGGACTGACAGCTCTGGAGAAGGTGAACTTGGATGATGCCGTATCTCACGTGATGTTATTACATTGTTTATTACAGGAACAGTTTCCGTGTTTTCACTGCGTTGGCTGAGATTCCATGCGATGGAGGGAATTTGATCTGTGAGCCGACTGAAGACACAAACGACACAAATGTTAAATTACTGGTGAAAACAGGTGACATGATGCTGTGGGACTCTTCCTCCAGCAGCATGCAGTCAAGGCACACAAGCAAGACTGCAAACAAAACAGAAAGAACAGAAAGACAAATAGCAGCATGTAGGAAATGCATAAAGAGGGAATAAATAAAGCCTTTCAGCTTCATGAGAATTAAAGGAGTGAAAGATGTAAAGTGTAGTATCTATTGGAAAGCCTGAGTGATTGTAATGTTCTCAGGCGGTGGTGTGAAACTAGCTGGGTAGAAGATACAAGGAGACCAGTCGTCTTTCTTTGAACCTCGTTTCTTCAAAAATCCGTTCGTTCCTGAAATATTGGCTGATTTTGGTTGAACTTGAATTGGTTGTTGAATTTCAGGTCTGATTCCGGAGTCGCGCTCAGATTTCACACTTGATTTGATGCTTTAAGTGACACGGAGCCGAGATGAGCGCTCACCTTTAACCTTTAACCTTTCCTCCTCAATCTTTTGTGGGTCAGTCTGTAAAAAAGTCCCAGTTAAGATGTGCCTGTTTATAACAGAATTCTTTCAGTCTTTCTAAACAGGAGCACTCCTAACCTGGAATGTTTTGTAAGTTCATGTTCCTGGGAACTTTGAAAATGACCACTTGTAAAACCCCTCAACGGGGAACAGCGAAACATTGAGACTTTACCTTGCGACCAATTTCTCGTGGTAAACTATACATACGTACATTACTTACATCCAAGTGTTGTCAAACTGGGAACTTCCTGCTTGAAAAATGGAATGAGTTGGAAAGTTACAAAAGCTCACGTGACATCAATAGAAATATTTTCCCAGTTGAAATGTACCAGTTTGACATAATTTGGCCACATTTTCGCACTTGGAAACCCGGACTTTACAACTCCCCAGTTGCTCATGGTAAAGTGGTAACGTTCCCTTTTTCCAATGAGAAACTTGCAACTTGTACGTTGCATTCACACATCTGGATGTTCTCAAACTGGGAACTTCCTACTTGGAAACTGGAAAATGTTGGAGGGATACAAAAATACAATTTCACAGTGAACAGTATTTTCCCAGTTGAATATTACCAGTTTGAATCAATCATCTTTCCCACTTGGGAACATCATTTTTCCCACTTTCCAGTTACTGAAACTACTGTAGTTTCCACACACCTGACTGCTGCTGGACTTCCTTGAGGATTTTACACAACTAATCATCAGTGTTTGTGGATCTCCATGAGAGACATGTATTTGACCCTTTATTGGTAAAGTAACCATATTTAGTAACTTTTCCACAATTTATGACGATAAAAGAAATGGAGTCCTGCTTCACTGTTCCCTCAATAACATCAAACACCATGTTTGACCACAGTTTGTTTATTTCAAACCTTTTTAACCCATTGCAGCCAAAAAGCAAGAATTTTCCCCCAGAAAGTGGGATTTTGGTAAAATATTTATTATACATGAATAACTGAATTAAAAAAAACTATTAACAGGTGAAAATATACCACAAAATATATCTATTGTGTCTCATCACCTGATAAGGAGTTCAAGCTCTGCAATAAACAGCACAGGTGAAGTGGAAATTTCAAGGTTGTATCATTTTAGGGCGTTCAATCGTGTGTTCATGTGCAACTGGGAAATGGGAAATATTGCATTTTCTAGTGGGAAAAATGCCTCAGAACCTGGTCGAACTGGGAAATTCCCTGGAGGTTTTGGGGATCGCTCTGACGCAAGAAACCTTCCTGAGCTTCATGTAAAACGGCTTGTTTTCCCTCTATTTTAGATTCTAGATGTGGGAAGTTTCCCAGTTCCCACATCCCACACTCACGTTTTGTGGCACAGAACCTGGGTGAGGCTGTGAAACGCAAGGCCCTGGGTTCCTGTTCCTGTTTGCCACAGTCAGGCCGCTGACAGGAAATGAAGCTGTTTCCTAGCAACCAGCGAAGGAGTCTTGGGAGATTTATCTTTGGATCATGTTGCTGGTGTTGTGCTCGGTTTCCATGTGAACAGTTTACAGAAGATGTGATCTACTGTGGCCTGCTGTCATTCATTCATTCATTCATTCATTCATTCATTCATTCATTCATTCATTCATTCACGGTGCTTTCCACCTGTTGAACACTGAGCTGATGTGAATGGGAAGGTGATAGAAAAATTTGGCTTTAGGACCCGGAGGAGAACATTTGTCTCTCAGCTTCCATAAATGAGTATTTGCACGGTGCGTTCACTTGCTGTAGGAATTATTAGCTTTCCATTGACTCTGCCAGCTGACTCGTGAATAATGCACAAATGTTAAAAATTTCCTCCGTTTTTAAAGTAAAACGTCTACAAATACTGAAAATCAGTAACATGTGTGATTTGTCCGCGGAACAGAGGTCAATACATTGTATTGATCTGCAGGCCTCTGGTGTGTTTTTTTTATGGTGAATATTAAGAAAAATATCTTAATTCAATCTGTTTGCGTCTCAAGGTTATTGCAGCTGACAGAAGTCTGCAAAGTTTTTCCAACTTTAAACATCACACACACACACACACACACACACACACACACACACACACACACACACACACACACACACACACACACACACACACACACACACACACACACACACACACACACACACACACGGAATATGAAATTAAATTGATGAATTTATGACTTATTGAAAATGTCCAACATGACAAATAAATAAATAAACCTAGTAAAATATTATAGTTATATAAAATGATTAGTGAGGCAACAATGAACAACATGGATGTTAAACTCTTAACAGGATTTACTAAAATTTACCATTGGCAAGGAACGTTGGGGGAAGGTTATATTTTTGTCTGCGTGTATTTAATTATTTATGTATTGTTTGTGTGTATGTATGTATGTATGTATGTATGTATGTATGTATGTATGTATGTATGTATGTATGTATGTATGTATGTATGTATGTATGTATGTATGTATGTATGTATGTATGTATGTATGTATGTATGTATGTATGTATGTATGTATGTATGTATGTACATATTTGACCAACTCTTTGGAAAAACTACTCACCTGAATTGCAGGAAATTTGTCATCATGTAAGAACCAATCAATTAGATTTTGGGATGTTAACGGCTACCCGTTTCCGAATAAATCCCCTAAAACTGCGGGAAAAAAATGTCCCATACAAAGCGGATGAAAGAGGCACCTCGTGGAGATCAAAGGCTACAGCAGTGAGCATTATGAGACAGGATTCCTCAGAACCAAGGCCAGAGGACAGCGTAGTAAAATAATGATGAATTATAAATGGTGTTTTAACAGATTGCCTTGACACACTATTCATTTTTCATTTTACCAGTTAAAAAGACAATTGATGTCACTGGATCGAGATTCAATTTACAGACTGTAATTAAAACTACAATTTACAAGCGCCAAAGGTGTCTGATCATTCCCTAAATATTATCCATCCCTGGATCTGGTATATTGATAAGAAAATTGTCATTAGTATTTTGTTTATTTTGTTAAGGTTTTTGTGGTTGTGTTTTTAAAAAAAATCTCAATTCCTTTTACTTTTGGCTTAAGGAGTAAGATAAATGATTTATTGATTTGCTAAAACAAGAAAATGAATATATTTAAACTATAACCTAACTAATGATGAGTTGTGCTCCATAAGAATGAATTAATGACCACACTAAACATTTGGGTGAAGCTTTGGAAACAGCCACTTAAAACAACAACAACCCCCAAATTAAGGAATAGAAGACAAATACAGACAACTGGCCAGACTGAAACCAGATCTATTTAAACTGACTTCAGTCTTCCAGACACACGCTGGATTGATCAGACCTGGACACCCTGAAAACAGGAGGTGGCCGGAGAGGACCGAGACCATGACAGGACTGGTGCTGGAAAGAAAGGACGTCCAGCAAAACCTTTACTGTGAAAAGCCTTTTTCCAATGGGGTCCTGCACAACTATATATATTATTTATATATAGTTGTGAACAGGCCCCCCGGCTGGCTCAGTTGGTAGAGCATGAGACTCACAATCTCAGGGTAGTGTCGTCGTGTCCCACGCCGGGCGCCATCTTCCCGTGGGCTCAGCAGGAAGGTTCTTAAATCGGTGCTATGTGATCTGGGTGACGGTGCTCAGACTGACACCCCCGCGACCTGGAAATGGATAAGCGGAAGAAAATGGATGGATGGATGGATAGTTGTGAAGCAACTATATATAAATAATATATATAGCACTAACAAGGGTATTATCTGTTGGCCCCAACCCCCTCTTTGAGGATGACGATGATAAAGACCCCCTGGAGTGCCCAGAGGAGCCATGGGACGAAGAACTGGTCTGATGATCACTCCCCTCCACATTTTTTTTTTTTTACAACACTTGCGTTGCTATTGCTAACACCTAACCATGTGTAGCCTCGCGACACACGTGTATTTATTGCCGAAGTCTGACGGAAATCTGAGAAAAGGTTTTTCCGCTCACCTTTCAGCTGGAGCTCTCCCTTTGTCATGGGACGTGAGAACAGGCCTTTTCCCCCCCAGAAAATCATGATTCCGAATTAACCAAGAAGAGTCGGGTCACGGCACCAATTGTCGGAGTTCACGGAACTCCGCCCAGTTCTTTAATCCTTTACTTGGTTATAGTATAGAAGATGGCAAAGACTGACTTGTGATCATGATTATTATTTATTAAATAGCCACATGGTCCACTATGAACTCACGCAGGAGTCCAGTCACGTCCAGAGTGGCTACAACTCTCACAAATAGGTCTAGTAATAATAAGTCTATATATGGTTATACCCAGCGGAGGCTGGCCAGTAGATTAAGAATTTTTCCTAAAATGCTTTGAAAGATGATTGATGTGTTGTTGAGAATCTACCTGAGGTTGATTTATTTCACTAAACTCAGACTAACTGTCATTTCCACTAAACGAGCCCCAAAACACATTCATCTTGTCAAAGAGAATAATGCAGCATCTGCTTGTAATTGTTTAAAAGTATGTTAATAAAAGAATCATCTTAGTAAGTGCTCTTTATGAACTAGCGGTTTAAAACTACAACGTTTTCACCGCTAGGGGGCTCTCTCATTCTAAAAAAAAGAAAAAAAAAAAAAAAAAGGCAAGATTGTTGTCATGTGGTTTATAAACTCACTAGATTGAAATGAAGTTAACTTTGGGTGAAATTGGTTATACCCTTCACCAACACCACCACCACCACCACCATCAACAACAACAACACCATCCCCATCAAAAACAACACCAACACTAACAATACCAACAACACCACCACTAACACCACCAACAACAACAGTACCACCAACTATAACACCACTAACAACAACAACAACAACAACAACACTACCAACAACAACCACAACACTAATAACACTACCACCACCAACAACGACAACAATTACACCAACAACGCCACCCCAAACAAACTTCAACACCACCACCAACAACAACAGCACCACCAAATATAACAACAACACCCCCATCACCACCAACAACAACAACAAACAAAAATATAAATTCTAATTTTTTTAATGCAATTTAAAATTTATATTTTGACCGTAACACTTCGATTAGGAGTGATCACAAACGTTATTAGTTTCCCAGCACAAGAAACCCCCAAACAAACAAACAAAAACCCCAAACAAACAAACAAAAACCCTCAAAATTACGAGTTTGACGGAGCTGAGAAATCCGAGTTGTATAGGGGTCCGTGAACGCACCTGGAGCGTCCGTCCTCCTCCACCCATTGAGGAAGCCGCGCGGCGACATCCATCAGCCTGCCCGGACCCGGACCCGGACCCAAGCCGGAGCCGGAGCCTCAGCCGAACACCCCAATGCACATATAGCCCCGGACACGACCCTCGATCAGTGATCCGGATCCCCTCGCCCCCCCCCCGGCCCGGACTGTGGAGCGATGCGATGGCTCGGACACGAAGCGGCCGGGCAGCAGCGCGCACCTGACCGCCGCGTCTGACGGTTTATCACGGAACAGGTGAGTGACACTGAGGGGCGAACCCCCACCCCCCCACCCCCCACTGCGTTCTTATCCGGTGCTTTACCGGGGATATACCGGCGCCTCTCCTCGCTCCATGACGGGCTGCAGGCGGCCGGATGAGTCATAGCCCGGAGGCGCAGGGATGCTGGAGGACCGGGGAGTCTGCAGACCCCCGTCGGCCGCTGGCATGCGAAACTCTGCACCTCTGTGCCACTGCACCGGCAAACCGCTGCTCCTGCTCATACTTCATCTGTTCGAACGAGTTCCCTCAGCCTTTGTGGCAGCAGTCGGTATTTTTGTTTTTGGGGGGGGGGGGGATTGCTGCTCACAAAGTTACGCTCAAGGCTTTTCTAACTTTTTCTTTGTTTATGGGTTGGAGTCGTTTGGCATGTTCTCCTTGCACACCCACCCGGTGAACCTGGATAGGATGGAGCGGTTTAGGAATCAATCCTCGGTCCCACCGTATTGAGGGAACCTGCCACCACATCCTTGTGTTCTAAGGGAGAATTTCTCAACCATTGAGCCTCTAGCGCCAACTACTGGGCCCTCAGGGCTGCAACTCCGACCACTTGGGGCAGTGAGGCGTCATTCACTTGTTGAACATGCTCCAATTTCTTTTGTGTTAATATTGACTTGAGCCTTTATATTTGTTCTGGTAGCAACTTGGGTTGTTTTCATTGCTCTTATCCATTGGAGGTGCAGGTTTACGCCAGATGAAGAAATGTTTTGAGATCATCACGGAGAGTCGTATCTTTTATTTCAGGCCACGTTTACACGTTCCTGGGTTTTCACAAAAACCGGCATTTCCCCCTCTACCTTTTAAAAAAAAAAAATAATAAATCTTCATTTACAAGTACCCGCATATACACCTGGTTCAGAGCTACTATGAGCATGCCAAACCTGCAGGGGGCAGTGTAGCGAGAAGCGTGAAGCCATGATAGCCAAATCAGAATCCTGGAAAAAAAACACCACCTGACGAATTGTGACGTAAATATCCACCAACCCCCCCTTCTTCAGATGCAACCGGAGACAGAGTTGATCCAGATCTTCACTTTCAGGAATCATCGTTTGTGGCGAGTCGTAGCTACGTCTATGTGTAAAATAAATTAATCACAGTTCATTCAAATACCTGGGGACGTGTAAACTCAGTGAACTTGATTCAGCTTTTGAATACAAATCAAACCGAGACTCTGATCAGTTGAAATGAAAGTGTTGATATTTAAATGGGCCCTGGCCAGGGGTCAGAGGTCAAATAGGTTCAGAGCCTCTGCTCTCTGTGATACTAAAAGGTACTGCATGTCTGAGCCCAGAAATGCCACTAGTGACCACTGGGCGGTGGTATTGAGGCGCCGCAGCGTCCAGTCCGTTGTCAATGTAAAGGCTGATTCATACTCCATAAGTACAAGAAGAAAGTTCGACAGCGCGGGGTCCTGCCGAACAAAATGACGTCATTTCCTGGCGGAAGAAATTCAGTTCGGCTGTGCCAACCGCGCTGGCCGAACTGAGTCGGTGCTGCATTGCTGAAACTTCTGCACTGCCGTGTGCTGCGCGTGCGTGTTTCAGCTTTAATAACTGTCAGTCATATTTTAATCATGTTTAGCTTGTTTACGTCGCTACTGTACGAGCTCGATAAAATGTCGGCGTGCAGGCTTACGTGATGCGCCTGAACGCATCACGAAAAGCTGTCAGCTCCTGTAGTTAAAACCGGACCAACATGGCGCTCGGACAAAAACTCTCTCTTTTATTACTGAAACAGTTCAGAGAAATGTATTTCTGAAAGCACTGGAGGTGAGGAATAAACTGCAGTTGAAAAGTTAAAACGCTGCTTCACAGGTGTGTGGCTGCGGTGAGGGGGCGTGGCCTGCGGTGAGGGGGCGTGGTCTGCAACTTTGGCAGCTTGTTATCGGAGTATGAACAGTCCTGCCCGAAGAAGCTTTTTCTTCGGCAGCTGGCTGACGTCACTGCAGAATTTTCTTCTTGTTCTTATGGCTCTTCTTGGTGGTTCTCAGAGGGGCGGTGCTCCACTCAGGGCGGAGCTCCACTCGGGGCCTCGGCAGTGCTCAGTGTTGCTCATGTGTTCCACCACCATGGCTGACCTGAACAGATGCTAGGCGGGGCTTAGCCTCATACGTGATTTTTGAATTTTTATCATTTTCAAATAGAGCACCACTAGAGGGAAGTGGCGTACCACGTGCGGTACGTGTGCCACAGTTTGAGATCCACAGAGCGACGGGATCAGTTCGACAGAAAATGTTGGCGTTCAAAGACTATATCAGTTTTTGAATCTTAAGTTTCTGACTCACATCTGAAGAGTTCTGCTTTTTATTCCCAATGGATTCAAACAACAATATTGTATGTGAAGGAGTCATTGGACAGGAGGGGGGCTAAGGGGGGCACAGGAGGGCCTGGGGGGTCATGTGATTTAAGATCTGTGAGGCGGGATGAACAGGTGAGAGTGGGTTTGGACATGGAGGATGAGGAGGCGGAGGAGACGTGGAGACGGTCGGTGTAACTCGAGGAGGCTCAGGTGGAAAGTTGGACAGCTGATCGACGAAGAACAAACACAAGATCCTCTTATTCTGATGGTGTTGTTGTTTTTCTTCGTTTGAAGCTTCAAAGCCTGTCTCAGTCCCAAGGCCCCCCCCCCCCGAAAGGAGGCGCTGAACCTCCGGTTGGGGATCACTGTGGGCTGAAATCTACTGGGATCGCTGTCAGGTCGCATCAGACTTGGTCTCAAGACCTGGTCTCAAGACGTGTCTCAGAGTCCTAATCTGATGCGACCCGACAGCGATCCCAGTAGACTGGACCAAACCCTCCTTCATCAGGGAACCAAAGCAAACGATCTTAGCCAAAGGCAGAAACGTGATGCTCTCACTGTCGTCAAGGAAACCATCTGGTTCCACTACCTTGTTCCTCCATTATCTGGGTCCACCAACTTGTTTCTCCATAACCTGGTTGCACCACCTTGTTCCTCCACCACCTGGTTCCACCACCACCTGGTTCATCCACCTTGTTCCTCCACCACCTGGTTCCTCCACCACCTTGTTGCTCCACCACCTGGTTTCTCCACCACCTGGTTCCTTCCCCTTGTTCCTCCACCACCTGGTTCCTCCACCACCTGGTTTCTACACCACCTGGTTTCTCCACCACCTTGTTCCTCCACCACCTAGTTCCACCACCACCTGGTTCATCCACCTTGTTCCTCCACCACCTGGTTCCTCCACCACCTTGTTGCTCCACCACCTGGTTTCTCCACCACCTGGTTCCTTCCCCTTGTTCCTCCACCACCTGGTTCCTCCACCACCTGGTTTCTACACCACCTGGTTTCTCCACCACATTGTTCCTCCACCACCTGGCTCCACCACAACCTGGTTTCTACACAACCTGGTTTCTCCACCACCTTGTCCCTCCACCACCTGGTTCCACCACCACCTTGCTCCTCCACCCGGTTCCTCCACCACCTTGTTCCTCCACCACCTGGTTCCACCACCACCTTGTTCTTCCGCCCGGTTCCACCACCACTTGGTTCCATCACCTTGTTCCACCACCACCTTGTTCCTCCACCCGCTTCCTCCACCATCTTGTTCCTCCACCACCTGGTTCCACCACCACCCACTTCCTCCACCACCTGGTTCCACCACCTTGTTCCACCACCACCTTGTTCCTCCACCCGGTTCCTCCACCACTTGGTTCCATCACCTTGTTCCACCACCACCTGGTTCCTCCACCCGCTTCCTCCACCATCTGGTTTCTCCACCACCTTGTTCCTCCACCACCTGGTTCCACCACCACCCACTTCCTCCACCACCTGGTTCCTCCACCTTGTTGCACCACCACCTGGTTCCTCCACCCCCTTGTTCCACCACCACCTTGTTCCTCCACCCGGTTCCTCCACCACTTGGTTCCATCACCTTGTTCCACCACCACCTGGTTCCTCCACCCGCTTCCTCCACCATCTGGTTTCTCCACCACCTTGTTCCTCCACCACCTGGTTCCACCACCACCCACTTCCTCCACCACCTGGTTCCTCCACCTCCTGGTTCCTCCACCGTGGACTCCTCCGTGATGGCAGTCTGTTTGGGTTGGAGCTCCACAGACCAGTCGTGCAGCGCTCCTGAGCTGCTTCCAGTTTCCATGGTGAAGCAGTGTGGGAACCCGAGCTGCTTTGAGACTGATCCTGTGTGAAGTGTGGATCTCACGTTATGTGTTTCACTGTGATGCTTCTCTGTGACCTTTTGGCTCCGGAGCAGCGTCGCTAACCAGTGTGCCCTTTTCTCCCAGCGCTCTGTCTTTCGCCGTCTCAGTCACCGCCTCTCCCTCTTCCACCCGCCAGCACCACCGGCAGGAACCAGCCCACCGCGACATGAGTGATGCATAGATAAGATTTTCGCTCGATAGCGAGGCCCCGACTGCAGTAGTGCGCCTCTCCATGTCAAACGTGACGCCGTGTGTTAGCTTCTCTTTCACCGGTTGTGTGCCAGGAGAACCAAGTTTTAGTTTTACAAATGTTTCTTGGCAGACTTGATGTGGCTGAGTCGGAGCCCTGCGCTCAGCAGGAGCCAGAGAACCCACGCTGTTCCTGTTCCTGTTCCTCCCGAGCTAATGAGCGAGCCGGCAGGCCAGAGCTGGAACGAGGACACCAGAGATCACCGGAGATCACCAGAGATCAGTGGTGATCACCAGAGATCAGTGGTGATGAAGTGAACAGCTTCCTCTGCCCTGATGGCTTTTCTTCACTTGGTGTTTTGCACTTCAGTACCTCAACCCAGCTGATTTACTCCAAATGTTTGTTCAGTTTCGGAAACACTGGAGGTTGGAAGCTTTTATGACCACTTTCTTTGTAACATTGAGCTGCTTTCATGGTGACTAATCTGCTGCATATTTTAAAGAAGTAATCCACGCAAACCGGAGTACTGCACAAGTTACCGTCAGCTGAGTGATTCAGAAAGACGCCTGGATATTCTCGAGATCTCCAGCGGTGATATTCAAAGATATCACCGCTGATGTAAGCAAGGAAGTGTCAGCTTAGCTTATTTTAGCTTATCTTAGCTTAGCTTAGCATAGCATATGGCTCCTTTTCAAAACACCAAAGGAAGTTTCTCCGTGTGAACACTTATCTGTACTAAATGTTATCTTCCTGTTTACCAGTTGGTTGAGCTCGTAACGCTCTTGCTTAAAACATTGAGCAGGTAAGTCTCCACTTTGGTGGATGAATTGCAGTGACACTTTACGAACGGCTGCGCGCTATTAAACCTGTTTTGATTTGTTGATTTGATTTTATTAGTTTTGTGAAATGACGGAAAGAGAAAGTATACTTTTACATTTCTGAAACACATGACAGGACAATGGTACCATGTGGTGATTCGTAATTGTAAAGGGTTTTGTTTTTTTGAAGACGTACACTTAGAGTTTTAGAGATTTCGTTTTTTCTGAGAAACTCTCATTGTGAAGAACAACATAATGCTGGCCGTTTTAAACTTTCCTATAAGTCTATAGTCTATAAACAGTAGGTCTTCAAATACACATGACTGTCTACATTTTCTTCTATTTCAGCAAGTGTTAATAAGACCTGACAAAATATGGTTTAATTAAGCCACCATGCAGTACGTGCCGGAGCAGGAGGCTACGGTGCGGCAAAGCGCACCCAGACCCGACTCTGTCGCGCGGTCCCACCGCAGAAAGTAGGGTTAAAATGTAAGCGGGGTTGTGAACGACGGGGGGGGGGGTGGCGCGTCGAGCGAAGAACACGGAAGCGTCGGACCGAGTCGTTCTCTGTGACACAGCACAAACGTTCTCATTGTGAACAGCGGCGTCCAGCTCCTGCTGAAGCTCCTCCTCTACTGTTCGAGGACGAGATTCAAGCACATTTAGTATTTACAAAAAACACCAAGTTGTTGGAAACTCAATTGAAATATCGAGGAGGTGATGTATAATAGTGGAACCGAAATAACCGTACCAAAGGGTTACGATTTTTCGTCAACCTTCCATTGGGGTACCCAGCACTACAGAACGGGTCTGATAAGGAGGCGTAAAACGCAGCCGTCTGCTGATTGGTCAGTGAGTTACAACACATTATTTACATATCTCAGCTGTATGAATCCTCTGTTGTTTACATATTCCGCTTTGCAGTGGTTGTTGGAGCTGCGTTAAGAAAACAACTAGTGCAAAGCTACAACAGAGGATTCATAGAGCCCGGCTTGGCCCCACCCCTCAGCTGAGACTACTGTTGTTGCCACGTCACATATCTGTGGGGATCACCATCCCGCCTACATTTTAGCCGTACCCTCTGCAGTGGAAACGTGCAACAGATTTGGGTCTGGGTATGTTTTGCCGTACCGTACAGTTCCGGCACATTTTGTGCAGTGGAAACGCGGCTATAGTGACCTGAGGTTGTAACCGGGAGCACATTTTTAGGTACCGAGTCTGACTTGTTAATTGAGCAGAGATACATCTAACTCCTGGGTAACTGTCCCTCTTGACCTACGAGGACCGACACTGGCTTATAGCATCGTCATGCTATCCCGCCACACCACAGTACAGCTTCTCAGTCCAGTAAGCAACTGGAAGGAAAACCCAGATTTCATCCATATCTCTCAAATTTAGTGGCTCCATTGTCAGACGACATCAGCTTGAAGTCCACCTCTTGGGATTAAACATGATAAAGACATCATACGTGTCTTTACATGAATGATCCGACCCTCGGACGCAGGCAGTTCCTGTACAGCTCTGAAGGCTGATTTGTGGGCCTGGCTGGAGGCGATGGACCTGAAAGCTGAGGCAGATCAATAACCAAGTCTTCTCATCTGGACAGTAAATCAGCTCGGCCGTGCATTTCCTCTCCACAGCTGCCACTTTTATCCTCGCTCATAAATACAGGGATTACAACTTCTCACGATGGCCAAGTCTTCGCTTCGCAGCGCCGTTTTGGTGATGGATGGTAAATGTTGATTCATATACAGAGGAGGAGCCGTGGAGGACAGATCAATGCTGTTTCTCCACCCGTTCGTTACGTCCTCACAAAACATCAGAAAAGCGAGTCAGTGGCACCTCACTGTTTCGCCACAAGAATCTACGGTGGCCCAGAAGGGCCAACAACACAACACACCAACAAAAGCCACAACAGAACAACAAAGAGTCGTAACACAACAACAAAAGCCTCAACACAACAACAAAGAGTCGCAACACAACAACTTAAGCCACAACACACCAACAAAAGCCACGACACAACAGCAAAATGCCACAACGGAAGGACGCAGCAGTCGGAGAGCTTTGAAGAACTTTTGTTGTTGTGTTGTGGCTTTTGTTGGTGTGTTTTGGGTTATGTTGTTGTGTTGCAACTCTTTGTTGTTGTGTTGTGGCTTTTGTTGGTGTGTTGCGACTTTTGTTTTTTGTGGCATTCGTTGTTGTGTTGTGAGCAAACCTCCGAACGTCTTTCATTTCAATGCTCATGCGCTCTCTGGAGGGAGTCTTACGGAACACACCAACAAAAGCCACGACACAACAACAAAAGCGCAACACAACAACAAAGAGCCGCAACACACCAACAAAAGCCACAACACACCAACAAAAGCCACAACACACCAACAAAAGCCACAACACACCAACAAAAGCCACGACACAACAACAAAAGCCACGACACAACAACAAAACGCCACAACGGAAGGACGCAGCAGAGCTTTGAAGAACTTTTGTTGTTGTGTTGTGGCTTTTGTTGGTGTGTTTTGGGTTATGTTGTTGTGTTGCGACTCTTTGTTGTTGTGTTGTGGCTTTCGTTGTGTTGTGGCTTTTGTTGTGTTGTGACTCTTTGTTGTTGTGTTGTGGCTTTTGTTGTTGTGTTGTGGCTTATGCTGTTGTGTTGTGACTCGTTGTTGTGTTGCGGCTTTTGTTGTTGTGTTGTGGCTTTTGTTAGTGTGTTGTGGCTTTTGTTGGTGTGTTGTGTTGTTGGCCCTTCTGGGCCACCGTAAGAATCCCTCCAGAGAGCGCATGAGCATTGAAATGAAAGACGTTCGGAGGTTTGCTTCTGATTCTGGAAAGTGTCTCATTGTGGTTTCTTCTTTAAAAAAGACAAACTACTTTTGATGACCTGAAAGCAGGCAAAGCCTGGAGCCGTCTCCCTGTTTTTCCAACCGCTGATCAATGTCCCCTGAGTCGCTGTAATATTGGATGTGGGAAAGAGAGGAGGAGGAACAATGACGCTGCTGATTAAAGGAATGTTTTTTTCATTCTCGGAGCCTTGTTGATAAAAGAGGAAAGACACTGATGGCATATATGGCAGCGAGCCGTCCAGCTGTCACTTGGACGGTCAATTTCTGGAAAAAGACGGCCAAAACAAATAGACGTGTTGCTCAAAGCCGTTTAAAAGATGTGCATAATGTCCATCACTGCTTGTCACCCTCTAATTTTGTATGAATCCATGTTTCTTCGCCGAAATACAGCGAATTATCGGCTCGAGTACAAAACTCGCAACTGACCTCCGGTTTTGTATTACGCCCAGTAACGTGCGACGTGATTGGTTATTTGATACCATGTGGTATACACCTTTTGAAAGGCGACCTCTGATTGGTCCCCAATTCTCTGACTCATCCTGATGTGTTCCAATGCTGAAGCAGAGGGGAGGAAATTGGAGGAGTTTCTTTTCCAAGATGCTGAGGAATTATACATGCAGAATCCACACAGGTGGTACTAATTATATGGACCTATGATCTATCTAGTTTTTCATTTCCAAAATGTTCACACATTTGATTCTGTACATGATTCAAGTTGTTCATTCAAATATTCTATGGTTGGGTATTTACAATCATGCTGGTTCCCTCTCCAGTTTATGTATGTGTGACTGTAACATTCTAAGGCCTTGAGATCGAGCTATAGGAGGCATGCAGAGAACAAATAAGCATCTAATATTCAATTAAAACTAATAACAGGATAATAGACACTATTTCACTGTTCAGAGTCTACAGGTGTTTGGTTTAGGGTGCAGATAGAAGCAATGTGCCAACGACGCATTAGAATGCAGCATTTAAGGTCTATTTAAATAATAAATAAATAAAAATGAAATTCTTCATAGAGGGTGAGTTACAACAAACCCCTCTCATAACACTTCTATATTTTGTCGGGCCATGGCGATAGTTGAAACTCCCTCTAACCAGGAGGAACCTCCGACACACTCAGATTTGTCGGTGTTCTTCCTCCGCTCGTTGGAGCTGGAGGACAAAAGGTGACAGGGTGGTAAAACCCACCTTGCAAGAAAACTGTGGAAAGGTTCTGGTCTGAAGACGTGTCTTTAAATCAGTAAAAACCCAAAAGCCTTAATATGGTCGAGGACCTCGAGCCTGGAGCCACTGAAGTGTTGCTCCATCGTGATCGATTCCCGTGAGCTGAAAAGCTCAAAGGAACCTCCCAGTGGTGTGAGGGACTTGAACCCTGAACCCCACTCAGAGTGGGCATGCTGTGGGAGGTGCTCCCTTTGTTACAAACACCGATTCACTGTTATTAGGCTTCTTTTTGACAAGCGGCGCTTCTGATCAACAGGGGGAACACAAAGCTGCACAAACTGGGCATGAATTAATAAAGTGCGAAATAATGAGTTCTGCATGTCACTGCCAACAAATCCTCATGGGAATCGACGCAATCTGCCAATTTGCACTCGCCTTCATCTCTCGCTCACATCCTCTGCTGTCTTCCATTCCTTCACTCTTGGCTTCATTTCACCTCCAACAAAGTAGACATTTGTTGCTGCTTGTATGTCTTGATGATTTAAGTGGGTCTTAATACTCCTTCAGCCTCCTCCCTGCTCAGTTCGCCCTCCTACACCCTCACATCTGTCTCCTCTCGCATCACTCCAGCCTGACTGCTTTCTTCTCCGGCTTCCCTCGCAGGCCGTTTGGGTTTGTTCCTTTTTGCGGCAAACAGACTTTGATGTAAAGATGTGGGCACCTGGAGGCAGAACCTCCAGAAAGCTTTTCGTGACGTCCCCCGGCTCCGGGGGAAACCTTGACATTTGATTTTTCTTGCACAAGATTTTCTCTTTAATATAATTCCGGGCTGCTCGCTGCTGTTTGACAGGCAGGAGTCGGGCGAGGGCAGAGCCATTCTCTATTAAACCACCGCCTTGACATTTTGTGGTTTGGTATCCTCCCTCTTTTTTTTTTTCCTTTTCCTGATGGAGCCGTAGGAGGAAGAGATGTCTGCTTTCGTGCCTCAGATGGACATGACTGCAGAATTAAACTCATGTGAATTTGTTTGATAGAACCAGCCAGATAGAAGAAAAAGGAGCTCGAATGTGAAATGTGTAATAGAGCCAGCATTTAGCTTGGAGTTCCAACAGGAGCCCGCTTGGCTCTTGCAAAAGAAAGTGAATTTGAAGTCAGTAATGTGTTTTTATTTCTCTGATGTTTGGCTGGAGAGAATCTTTTCACGGCCGAGGGTGGAGGATGGATTTCCCCCGGTCAGGTAGTAATGATGCCACAGCTTTACAGTACAGCTCCGTAAACACACTGCTGGGAGGACTTGATGACGGAGTGTCAGAAAAATCATTATTTTGGAACCAATTCAACGTGAAAGGGTTCACGGTTCGGTTACTAAAATTGCTTATAAGACAGAATTAAAGACATTTTTTGTCTAAGGTGCCAAAACGCCCCGTCAGTTGGCTGTTCACCTGCTTAAGTCATTCTTGTTCAGGCTCCAGAAACGTCTCTACTGTAACTCCTGTGGTTGGTTATCCACACGATGACCCATGTGCTTGAACTTTAAGCTTTGACCTGTAGAGGAAGCTGCATTCAATCTGCAGGTTGGTTGTCCATGCTGCATAAATGACTTACGAAATAGATTTTTCAAGCTTTAAAATAACTTCAAGCTAAAATAGCCTATTGTTGATTGACTAAGATACGTAAATTACACATTGATTGATCATTGCTGGTTGCCCAGATTGCAAAATTGACCAATGTTTCTGAGGTTGGGAAAACAATGCCATTGGACTGGTGTAAGCAGTGTTAATATCGGAATGACGTGCTGGGCGATATATCCAATGTACTCGATGTATGGCGGCTTGATGTCTGTGCGATCTAGAAAATGACTATATCGTGAATATTTGAGTTTGACACTGTAGCTTTTGCCGGCTGCAGCCGACGGGCTCTCAGAGACACCTTGGCTTAGCCGAGTGCTAGCGGAGCGCGCCCGTCGCCCCGAGGCAACACATCCGTCTGGCTCCGGCTAGGTCCAGGACCCCCGGCCCGTGTGGGCTGGACGAACGCTGCAGGCCCGCGTCGCCTGCCCATTGGTCTCCCCCACCATGGGTTGTCCCGATGGCCGCCGAGGCGCCCGCCCGAGGGAGGAGGGCGTGACGTTGTGTGGCGTGGGTTCCACGTCCGGTTCCACACCGGACGCCCACATTCGGAACTCAAACTGTCAACGCGGTTGTGCCGGCCCGGCCCTGGATGTCCCCTCCATACCCGTTTCCTGCATCGTTGCGGGGGTCTCCTCCACCCTCCACGGTAACCCGCCACATAGAGGAGACATGGTCCCAGTTAATGAGGTAAAAAAGTCCGGATTGAGAAAACACACTTGACCCAAGATGTGATCTGCCTGGTTGGAAACATTTAGCCGAGAATCTCTACCTGTGCTATTTATTCAAATGAGAGAGAAAAAAGAAACAAATTACAATTTCATGATGCTGTTTAATAAGTACTACTTTAGCAAGATTCCCTTTGTTGTGATTCCCCCCTTATTGCATCCAAGTTATATATTAGTATATATATCGCCAAGCCCTATCTGTACATTTTCTCGTATTTAGGCATTTGATTGTGCTTCTGGATTCTTTCTGGAACAACAAAAGCCTACAGAAGCAACGCCCTCCAGTGGTCATTGCATGGACCGCAGCCAGAATCTTTCTATCAAATAAGATGTCATTAGAGCTGTGTGGGTAAACTTAAGTCATGTTTAATCATCAAACAGGATTGATGAAACATTTGTCTGATTGTTTCCATACATCTTATTTGTTTCAATTCCCCTCTTAGATTGTAAAAACCCAATATTACATCACTAACTCCTAAAAACATAGGTCCAACTCCATATTAGTTTAAATAATTAAGTGACATAAACTTCTTCCAAATTCACAAATGATTAGGAGTTAGACAATAAGTACCATTCTATAGGTTCAGTCTAAGCACCATGTAAATATATCAATAACACTTTGGTCCTCTGCTACTTTTGATAAACACTTTAATAGTCTTCTTCTCCATCGCTGCAGTGAAACCAACTGTCTCAGCCCCCAGAAAATAGTATCTGTGATGTATTCCGGGGTACCATTAGAAAGTGTGTATTTATGCAATAATCACATCGTACCTGCTGCAACAGGAAGCTACAGATTAGAAACTCATTTGCAGCCCATTAATAATGAATGCAACCAGCAGCAGTGGACGTAAGCTGTTCACAGAAATGTCACACTGGGGAGTGTTTAGTGTGTCTATGTGTGTGTCTTATGCTAATGTGTGACACAAAAACGGACCCTGAGTGTTGTAAGAGAGGCAGACATATTGTATATCTTTACTGCAAGTTAAGCTACTTGTATTTATGCTGCATTATATCAACCAACCAACTTACCCACCAACCAACCAACCTGCCAGGCTTTGCATGTTTATATATTTGACCAATCAGAGGGAGTCCTACTGCACCAGAGCCCCGCCCAATAGTGTGAGTGACATTCTAAAAACACAGACTAAGCTGCCAGCTCTGTTGGCCGGGTCAGGATGTACCCAGGAGGTTCACAAGTGATAAAGAAACAGAAGCCAATGTTACG
Source organism: Lipophrys pholis (assembly GCF_963383615.2). Taxonomy (NCBI): domain Eukaryota; kingdom Metazoa; phylum Chordata; class Actinopteri; order Blenniiformes; family Blenniidae; genus Lipophrys; species Lipophrys pholis. The sequence continues at coordinate 8,671,603 of NC_137641.1, read as the reverse complement.
ATGAATTAAACCTTCCAAACATCCCCAATGGTCCCAAAAATCCTCTTGTAGCAAGCAGATGTTAATAGGAGGAGGTCAGCATCAGCGTTTACTCTCAGACTTTCTTCCTGCTGCGTCTGGATGCATGCAAAGCAAAGCCCTCTGGGTCAGGAAGTCTGTTTGCTCTCGAAACACATCAGCCTTTCACCCTCGTGCTGAATGTCATCATGTCCACTCTCCAGGATCTCTGGGTGTGGCCAGAGTAGCTGTAGCCTCCACCGGGACCTTTCTAATGTGGATAATTGACCTCTGACCTCTGACAACATCCACAGACTGAAACAACACCAGCCAGTGTCTTCTTTTAGATACTCCATTACCTTCATTTGTAGCCCACTATAGCCTCACTGTCCTGTGGCTCAGAGGCTTCGGCTCACCTGCTTCACGCATCAGCATCTTCCGCATAGCACAGTGGAGGGAATTCACAGAATAGTGCCTTTCTATGAACTCATGCCTCACAACAGGTATGAGATTTGTTGCACTCATTTTCTGAGTGAAGATGCGAAGAAGGTTAAACTGGGTAATGTTGAAATGAACAGTTTGACTTTGAAAGCTGCTGAGGCTGTGAGGCTGTCCCCTCCTGCTGAGACGAGCTTCTTGATGTATATTTGAAGGTTTCGTGTGGGTCCTGGTGGAAACGGCTTCAAAAGAAAACCTCCCTTGTTTTGATGGGAGTAAACCCCAAAAGAGAGTTGTGAGCGAGGGCTGGCGAAAAAAAGGAGACAAGTGATGGCAGAGGAAGCAGAGATTCGAGAGAGACGACTGAGTGAAGAGAGGATGAAATTCCCACCAAGTCTTCTGAGGCGAGCGATGCTAATCAACCGGCAAAAGGCCTCGAAGAACAAAGTGCGAATCTTCTGCCACCTTCAGCTCAATTTGATGATCAGGTCCCGGACGCTGAGTCACATCAAACACAAACTAAAATAGCCGTCAACAGCCGGTGATATCACACAGAGCCAGGTTTTCATGAAAGGCTCCACATTTAATCAGCTACAGAACCTATTCAATGTGAGACGTAATGCTTTTCCGTGAATGCCTTTAGTTGGTATCCTCAACTGTGCCCATCACTTCTTTATTGTCTTCAAAAAACTGTGATTTGGAGACTGTTGGGCGAAGCATTGTCCGTCTCCATCAGTTATCTGTAAAAACAACTTTCCAAAACTATGAGTTCCATTGTTGCTCTTATGACATTGCTGTTTTAAAACTTAGGACCGAGCTCTTCGATCGGGGCTGCAGACGTCGCCAATGTATCATTGTGGAGATATCGAGTTCAAACCAAACACTGAACTGCGTTACGTTTCCTTGCCTTTCATGCAAATTGCAATCATTTTGCGCGGCAACTTGCAGTCGGGTACGTCGTTGCGTTTGATCTGAAACTGTCTCAACTGCAACATTAAAGTGCTCCAGTAGTTTGTCTGCTGGACAAAGAAGAGCCTCCCAGTCTTCACATGGACATCGCTTCGCTTCGACGCGTCGGAGCCAGGTGAGGAACTGAACCTGAACCCGTCGGCAGGTTGGTGAGATTCAGCTCATCGAGGGCCGCACAGGAAAACAAAGCCATATGTCATAATGTCGAGGAGCAACACGATTCGTGATAGAGTCAATTCCAACGATTTAAGGTTTGATAACTGTTGTTTGAAATAACAGTGCTCTTTCTCTTGCCCCTGACCTTCACCAGCGAGCATTAAATGTTTTTCCACTCGTACATCAGCAGTTCAGGCGAGCAGCACTGTTTGTGAATGTTCCAGGATTGTTTAGTTTTTTTCCAGATATTAAACAAGTGAGCGATAAATTCAAGTTTTGTAATTGTACAATTCTTGCTAATCAATTGCAAATAATGGCAATTTCCTTTCATATTTCATGCACAGTGTGTGGACACACAATGTATATTGTACATGTTGATATCCTGATGAATCTGCAGTTTTGGAGATGCTCTGATTCTGCCGTCACTATTGATAAAGTTGATCAAATCTTTCTGCTTTGAACTCATTCATCTGTGAGGACAAGACTTTGCTGCCTGTTATAACCCAGCCTGAAACAAGTGGCCGTTGTTCTCCTCACCTGCCTGGAGGTGAACATTTGACACCGTATTTGTAAAACTGCAGGACGTTTACGGTCATTTTCACACAACAAAGCACAACAAATGTAAACTGCAGGGAATGTCTGCAGCAAACAGAACAAACCACTAAGACTTTCTTGCAACCGAAAATTTAAACCTTTTACCAAAGTGCATCCTGCATATAATCCACAGATGAGGCGGCTTAATGCAAGAGAAAGAGAGGAGTGACGACGGATGAGTGGAGAGGAAGAGGTGGAGCCGAGTGAGGGAGGGAGGGAGGGAGGGAAGGCTAGTTGCCTGGTGACAGCGGCAGAGGGAGAGGAAGGAGAGCGAAGGTGAAGAAAGGAGTGAAGAGGAGGAGTACAGAGTTATTTTACAAGTGCAAAGAGTTACTGTCAGTCTGAACGAGCTTTAACCAGGACCGATACTCAGAGATCAATAAAACATCGTTTCTAGAAATGAACAACTCTAAAGACCGCAGGAGAAAGTTAAGGGGTCATATTGTGCAAAATCCATTTTCTAAAGGTTTTCCAACAGTATTAATCGTCCCCATACCTGGACTGATGCCCCAGAAGTGAAGACAGTCTGTCCTCTCTCTCCCTGGCTTGTTTCAGTTTTTAAAAAGTGTGTCGCTCCAACGAGCCAATCAGAAATCAAACCCTATAGAGTGTCATCAAGGGTTTAACCAATCCCAATCAAGGTTGGCCCTCCCTTTGACTCCTCCCACAATTAGGCAGCTCTGCTCTGGCACATGGCATCTCGTGCAGAAGTACTTCCTCCTCTTCCCAAGATGGGCATGTCTGGGCGGAGCCAGTCCAGCTCACACAGACACAGCAGATTCTGAATGCAGCTCCTATGATCCGATATTCAAATGGCGGAAAATCAAGGAAAAGCAATAAACTTTGAATACAAGGTTTTTGGACCAACGACACCATGTGGAAGTGATGAAAAGCTGATTTATTCCACTGTTTTTGTATTTGTATGTGCTCAGTTTGAAGAGTTTTTCCGGTGTCGTACAGGACGGATCTGATTTAACTATTTTTGTTGAGTAGGCAAAGCACGGACGTCTGTTTGGAGTGTTGTCACTGGAATGTTTTCATGTGGAACACTGTCATGTGGAACATTGTCACTGGAACGTCGTATGGAAAGTCGTGGCGCCTAAACATTTACATCTGTAAGCTGAAAGAACAACTTGGCCTAACGAACATTTTGTGTGAATTCACTTCCTATTTCTTTTGATTATCTTCTTATTTGCATAACTTTTGAAATGTCCATAACAATAACTGCAGCATACACATGAGCAAACATGCACCTGAAGCAGGGGTTTAAGAGAATAATGACGTTTCCGGGGTTAAACTACCTTCAGAAACGTCGAGGATCAACACATTGCTCTTTGACTCGACTGGGCCGTTTTTCACTGGCCTCCTTTCCTCCTCTTCTTCCTGCAAGTTTGAAAGCCCGTTCACACTCGACCCAAACGGGGAAACCGATTGACGATATTCAGCAGGTTCTGCTTCTCTGAAGTGAGGTCTGGTACAGTGGATCTTCCAGAACAGGAAGTGAAGCACAGAGAGTGACCAAGAGCACCGGCTCTAGTATTGACGAGGTACAGGAACTTATTGATCGATGCTCAATCCGTCAGCGGCTGCTGGCCAATGGCTCCATTGTTTATTTGTGTGTATTTCCGGGGTGTGTGAAGCTGATCCAGATGGCTTTTTGATTTCAATCAAAATGCTGCATAGTCTTCTTTTTAAACGTTCCCAGTCAGTCTTTGTTTGGGGAAAGAGTGCCTCCACACCAGCAGCGGTTGTAACTGCATGACCTTGTTGTGGATGAGTGTGTTTTAAAGGTGTTGTGTGAAATCGGAGCAAACGAATGAAGGTGTGGAAGGTTTTGGCTCCATCGTGGTCGAACCCTCCTGCTGTGAAAGAACCTTTAGTTTAATCGTTTGTGACGGAACATGAGGCTCATTTCTTTTCTTTCAAATCTTTTTAATTTCCTTCTTGTGTTTCAGCTTCAGTAGTTTTCTTTTTGGTGACAATCTTCTTTTATCCATCATGATTTTTTCTTTCTTTCTTTTCTGTCTTTGAAATATTTCTCTTCTTCTTCTTCTTCTTCTCCAAGACTTTCCTGATAAACCGTGTAATTCTTTCTCACTTCCAGCTTCTCCCTGTCTTTCTCTGTTTCCTCCTCCTCCTTCTCTTCCTCCTCCTGCTCCTCCTCCTTTTTCTCCTCCTTGTCCTCCTCCTGATCCTCCTCCTCCACCTCTTCCTCCTTTCTTCTTCTTTCTCCTCTTCCTCCCTTGAGGGACACCTGACTGACACACAGTTTCAGCTGATGGAACTTTGTTCCGAGTTAAACGGAGGCTCCTGTTTCTCCAGTGAATTGTGTAAAAAGGCGCGTTAGAGTGGCGGAGGAGCAAAGTGACTTCCAGCCATGGAGTGTCGGAACCGACGGCTGAACTGACAGGAACTGTGAAGCTCATGTCTCGGTAAAGGTTTCAATATGCCTCGTTCATCACTGCGGCGGTTAAATGCTAACGCTGCTAACGGCGCCCACACGTGTTCCCCACTCTGCTGGAGCCTCATGCATTTTTAAAGCAGCGCTGTTGTCGGCAGCCTGTTCTTCCCTCTTCTCCTTTTCTTTTGGGGTCCTCGATCATTTCTTTTCCCAAACTGAAAGGTCAGATGTCCTCTGTCCGACTGATGGCCTGGTGCTAATGAACCAGGGAGCTGCTTCCCCCTGTAAAAGACTGAAGCATCGATCGTCTGTGAAAATGTCAGAGGAGAGACCAGCAGAACGCTCACCATGACCCGGTTTCGACCGCCGGTGGCGACTCCTGCTTACCACTGCTTATGGCGACTCCCAGTTACGACTGCAAGGGGCAACTCCCGGCTACGACTCCTGGTGGCGACTCCTGGCTATAACTGCTGGTGGTGACTCCCGGCTACGACTCCTGGTGGCGACTCCCAGCTACGACTCCTGGTGGCGACTCCTAGCTACGGCTGCCGGTGGTGACTCCTGGCTATGACTCCTGGCTACGACTGCCGGTGGTGACTCCCGGCTACGACTCCTGGTGGCGACTCCTTCCTACGACTCCTGGTGGTGACTCCCAGCTACGACTGCCGGTGGAGACTCCCGGCTACGTCTCCTGGTGGCGACTGCCAGTGGCGACTCCCGGCTACGACTCCTGGTGGCGACTCCTGGTGGCGACTCCTGGTGGCGACTCTCGGCTACTACCACTGGTGGCGACTCCTGGTTATCACTGCCGGTGGCAGCTCCTGGCTACGGTCCCTCTTGGCGACTCCGAGCTATGACTCCTGGTGGAGGCGACTCCTGGTTACCACTGCTGGTGGCGACTCCTGGCTAGGACCGCCGGTGCCGACTCCCAGCGGCTACTCGGCCAACACTCTTTTGTGGAAAAGGCCGGAAATAGTTGTCCATCACTCTTTTGTTTTTCTGTGAGATAAAGAAACACATTCAGGTGTTTTCCAGATCATTGTTTTTATTAGGTGGAATCAGAGGTGGAGCTCCATCAGGTTTTGTAAATAATTAATATACAATATTTCAACACATTTTATTAACAGTCATTATTTGATCCAAGAAGCAGCATTTTTCAGATTTTTCCAGATGAATAAATCAATAAGTACACTTACAAATAATCACATAACAGAATCACATTTATGTTTTATTTCATGTTAAATTATTCATCCGGACAGTTTTGCATTTTATATACAACTTTTACTCTTTATGGGACAAGTAACCATATGTGCTCAGTTCCAGCTCTGACTTTGTTTTCAAGCCCGCTGAGATGAAGTAATAATGACAGAAGAGTTTTCATAAAGACATTTCTTTCTGTGTTATGAGGTGACAGGACTGTGAAAGACGTTTGAAGACATTCAGTAAACATTTCTGCCAATTAAAAGAATTCTTAAGTTTCAGTTGTGAAAAACAATGTTATTTTGGTCAGTTTCACAGATGATTTCACAGATTTTAATTTATTTTATTCATATAATATTACAGTGGTTTGCTTTGTGCAGTTCACTTTATTTTTTCAATGTCTCATAAAAATGAACTGACCAACACGTCAGCTTTCATTTCTACCCACCAAAGTCTCAAAATCACAATAGAATAATGTTTTACGATATCCCCCAAAATTTCCAATATTCATTAAATGGCTGTTTTTTAATTGGCTGGACTTTATTCTTTGAAAACTATAGAACCTTTCAGTGTAATACAAACACATGTCGTGGGTGAATCTGAAATCTGAAGCAATTTAAAATTTCCCCAAATGGATTACATTAAGAAAGAGACTACAATTGATTCTAAAACTGAATCGTATTAATCCCTGGTTTTCACTTTTCCTATTTTATTTTCATGCAATCTGTTATACAGACTTTTAACAAGCATATCAATGTACATATTTCTTAAGTTGGATACGTTTTACATGTAATATTTACCATGTATGTTACTTGACATATTTTATTATTTTTATTGCGCATAATGCTAAAGCATAATCGATCAAATAGATTGAACTTGGTCAGAAATATTAAATAGTAATAACTCAGTCCCTTCAAATCGTTCAGTATTTGTTCCTGCAGGTTCCACTTCCTGGTTGAAAATGGGACTTTTTCATCTGCTTGCGATCCAGCTGCCCTTACATGAGCACATGCTTCCAACCCGAGTTGTCTCGTGCTGCTGCTGTCATACGGCAAAAAAAACAACCCAAAAAACTAACGGTCAGCCGTGACACAAACTCAACTTCCTTCTGGTTTGTTGTCCAAAGCGTTCGTAGCAATGCCGCCGTGGCAAGAAGAAAATTGTTAAGAGTGTAACAGCTTTATTGACCAAGCTGGAAAAATGTACGTCGAAACTAAGAAATTACGATTGTATACATTAACCAAATGCATAATAAAGGAATAAAGTGTACATTTGTTGCAAACAAAGCGATCAAAATGAAGTTAAAGCCACAAACTATCTTACAATCCAGCAGAGCAGAGATTCGCCATGTTTTTCTTTCCAGCCGGGATGAAAGTCGGCAGTCACGTGACCTGACGCTGTGCCTATAGAAAAGACTGGGCAGATGAAACGTAACCATCTCACTATTTCAGGGGCTTTTTGAGAAACGACGACATCTGCGTGCAGTGGACCAACGTAGGGATCACACAGTTTGGAGTGAGACTGGGTTTATTCCAGTCCGGCGTGGGAGGCTGCGGTGGAGCGAAGCAATCATGGCGTTTAAAGCTTGACACTTGTTTTCAACTTTTGTTTCTAGCGTAGTACTCTTGGCCACCATGAAGCTGGCTACCGCAGCCATCGGCGCGGCTATCGCTGTCATCATCTGTATTTGGAGTTGTAGCATTGCTATCAGTAGCCTTAGCTGCCTCCGACTTTTTACTACCGTTTTGATTCGGGCATTGTGGAACAGTCGTTTTAGCCCACGGTTACAATAATGTCTCAGCTGACGACAGGTAGCGCTTCATTGTCAGATATTGCAGTATTTATATGAAAAAGTAACGTATCCCTGTGGAGCAACACACTTACAGGTGTGTACATGTTGCCGCTCCAGAGCGTCCCCTCACTGGACGTGATTCTAAAGGAAACACTGCACACGGATCAGATCGTGACTTGTGTTTGTGCTGACTGGGTCCAGAAATAGCGTGACGCTATGGCGTGACGATCAGCAGTGGAGTAACAATCGTCCCCGTTGTGCTTCCAAGAAACAAGAGTGTGTGCTCTCGCTTAGTCACAGTGTGTGAACAATTAGTACCTGTTGTGTTGAGTCTGTCAAGAATTAGCTGTGTTCAGACTGAACACATGCTGATGCTTCCAACGTCATGCAAGGGTGCTTTCACAAACATTAGTTCCTGGTTTCAGTTCATCACTTCATCTCGTCCACATTTGTTCTACCATACTATCTTTTCCATTGATGAGACTTCTCACATTAGAAGCCCTGAAATCAGTGAAAAGGTTTCTACGCTATTGACAAAAATCTTGTGATCAGGTAGCTCCTTCTTTACATTCGATGACTTTCTGATAAAATGACCAGGGGTCTCATTTATAAAACCTTGCGTAGGATTCCTACTAAAAATGTACGTGCGCCCAAAAGCAGAAAATGGCGTGCGCCAAAACAAATTTGGATGTATAAAACCGTACGTACACACATCTGCACGCACTTTCCTTTTATAGCTCTCAGTCCACCTGGAAGGTTGTCAGTTCATATCCCTCCTCAACACGCCCACTTTCTACCATAAATGGTCAATGCAAAGTGCCCAGTCAATATTTTTGCATGTCATTCAGCCTGTTGATCGCCAGCATTTGACACTAAATCCTGACAAAAAAGACGAAGAAAATGAATTTTATGGAGAGTGAAATAGTCATGGAGGAGGTGGTGGTCAGAAAAATGATATTATTTGGTGTCACAGTCGTGGCTCCAACAATAAAAGAAAAACAAGCGATCGGCAGCGCATCGTCACCGCTGGAAATAGTGTGAGCTTCCCGAGCGCATGACCGTACTGTAAGCGGCGTTTATCAGGATTTGCAGCCATAACGTAAAAATATACTAAACTGTATTACGTATCACGTATGTATGATAATAAAATAAGCAATATAAAATCTACAATTTCTTTATTTTACATGTAACCCATTGGTAAATCATCTCAATTGCAGTTTTTTTACATGAGACTCAGAGACTCACGTTAGTTGTTGAGGAGGTGGAGGTCAGAAAAATTATATTATTTGGTGTCACAGTAGTGGCTCCACCAATAAAAGAAAAAAACAAGTGATCAGCAGCGCGTCGTCACCGCTGGAAATAGTGTGAGAGCCACAGAGAAATCAGTGACTGCAGAGGTGGAGAAGAAGTGTCTGATCTGATGGTGGAGGCCAGAGGAGAGTGACATCAGGAGAGTGACATCATGGGGGGCAGCACCAGAGCTCACTGCTGGACCCCAAAACAGCCTCCATGGTTGTGACAGCTACCGTGTGTCAGAGTCTCGGAGAGGGAAGGAGACATTTCGGTGGAGACACAGCGGACCGATAAAGTTCAGTTTTATCTGTTTATTAAATGTATGAATTAAATATTTGAACAGGGACTTGTAAAAAGGTCAGTGGACTTTGTGTTTTATCCTCAGTCACTACAGAGGTGGAGGTGGAGGGTGACGAGTAGGTTGTCTGTCTGCAGCAGCAGTGCTTCCCGAGCGGCTTTTATCAGGATTTACAGCCATAACGTAAAAATATTCTAAACTGTATTACGTATCACTTATGTATGATAATAAAATAAGCAATATAAAATCTATAATTTCTTTATTTTACAGGTAACCCATTGGTAAATCATCTCAATTGCAGTTTTGTTTTGCATGAGACTTTCCCAGAGACTCACTTTAGTTGTTACCGTGTACATGCAGTTTAGTATATTTGTACATTATAGCTGTAAATCCTAATAAAAGCAGCTGGAAAAGAACAGACGTCCCCGGCGACTGGCGACAGCCAGTCAGTGTGCGCTCCCGACACTGCAGCTTTACGCACTGTGGCAGTCACCGTGCTATTTATGTGCTTACTCCGAAATTAGACTGATTGTTACACCCTTTGTCACAACTGATAATCAATCAGTTCTATCAGGTCTGTATCATTTGAAGAGGAAAGTTTGACCTATGAACATAATGCTGCTGATTCGGCAGTAATGTTCCACTAAAGAAACATCTGTACCACTGCAGCTTGGCTGTTTATGATTATGTAGATCTGTAAGTCTGATATTTGATAAGATATTCAACGTAGGAGAAGATTTTGGCTTAAATTCTCACAAACCTCCCAATCAGCTCTGCCAGGTTCCCCATCTCCAAAATGTGCATTCGCAAGGTTCAAAGTTTGCGTACCGGTACGCACATTCTCCCTAAAATTTTATTTTGTAGATCACAAACTTTGCGTGGGAAGTGGCGTACGCATCTTCCAGGGCACGTTTTGTGCGTCAGCAACCTTTTATAAATGAGGCTCCAGAACTCCAACGACGTCAGTCTTCGGATGTTCATTAACTTTCTGTAGAGCGAAAAAGACTGGACTCTAATACTGTTAGCCAAGCAAGCGTTCAACCAACAAACTTCTTGGAGTCTCTCTCCTGCTGAAAATGCAGGACGATTGGGTTTCACTGTTGAATAAACTGACGAGGGAGTGAAAACAGTTTCACCGTCTGCAAATGTTGCTTGAAACATGTCTGGATAAGTCAACGAAACCATGAGCAATATGTGCGTTTCTCTCCAGCGTAACACCCTGATGCAACGCTTTCTCATGACCGACGACACGAGAAGGAAACACAAGCTAAAAAATGAATGTCAACTAATCAAAACCGAATCATAACCGTGGCCGCAACACCGGGCTTCACACCGAACAGTGGGCTTCCTGAACCGCTGCTCCGTGAGGAAACGCTAATACTTCTCACCGCTAACTCGGCGGGTCAGTCTTTCTTTAAAGGCTGTTCAAGTTAATAGCACGCTAACAGGATAATCATTCCGAGGGTTTTGAGAAAGTCTCATGCGATCAGTGATCGGAGCGTGACCTTTCACACACAAGCTGTTCCGTTTTCTCAGTTTCTCAGAATGACTGGCTTGTTGTGTGGAGCGTCTGTAAACAACTTTAAATAGGAGACGACATTCCTGCAACAGTTTTAACCAGAGTGGCGTGACTGACTCAATGTTTCCTGCTGGAGCTCGGCTGAGATCTCACTCCTCTAAACCTCGCTCCTCTCGACCTCGCTCCTCTAGACCTCGCTCCTCCAGACCTCGCTCCTCTACACCTCGCTCCTCCAGACCTCGCTCCTCTAAACCTCGCTCCTCCAGACCTCCTTCCCTTAGACATTGTTCCTCTAGACCTCGTTCCTCTAGACCACGCTCCTCCAGACCACGCTCCTCCAGACCTCACTACTCTAGACCTCATTCTTCTAGACCTTCCTCTAGAATTAATTTCATTTTATTTCTTTTTTTCTTTTTTTAAATTTTATTTTAGTGCTGTCAATCGATTTAAAAAAAATTCTGCACAATTTTCTGTAATTATTTGCAATTAATCGCATTGTTTTTCCACTGAAGACTGAAGCTTGGAATGGAACTTTCAGGGAAAACCACGGAATTTATGTCGACTGAACACACAGAGACGATATTTGAATTCAAAGGCTATATTTATAACGTCCTTTTAGCTTTGCGTAAAAGCTGTTTCTCTCCAAGATTATCAAAATAATAAAAACATAAATTACTTAATTAATAAACATCTAACATAAATCTGGATTTTGTTAGAGTGCAGGTCCACCACTTTGAGAATTTGAGTATTTCTAGAAACAAATTTGTGAACTTATTACGTTACTTATTACATCTCTAGAGAGAGAGAGAGAGAGAGAAACCTGGACGTAAACAAAACTGTGTTAATTACATTACCAATCAATGAATTGAATTAACACATTATTTTTGACCGCACTAAAATAAGACACAATAAAAAACGAAAAATAAATCTGTTTCTCAATGTTACAAACAAAATACTAACTACATAACATAAAGTATGAAACTTAAAGAAATTTATTATATTGAGAATATGACACTAAGATAAACATGTACCTCAAAACGTCATAAAGTAGTAATAAGTTAAGTTTACAGGCTTGTTGGAGGGAAAAAATGAAATGAAATTAACTAAAAGTAAAACAAAAAAAAGAAAAAAGGCGAGGTCACTCATTTGCATTGCTGTGATTAAAAAAGATATTTCCGTCACTATAGCCACGTGAGCTAGCCAACACAGCTACGACCGCGACCTCTGCTTCATCGTCTGCTGACATAAGGGGGGCTGTGGGCGGCATGCAGAGGTTATCTGGTGTCTCAACACAGCAGCAAATCACCACTCATTTAACTCGAACGAAGGTATCGCGGATATTTTCAAGTCGATGTTTCCGGATTCGGACATTAGAAGGACAAAACTGGATACGTCGTAAGATTTGGGTTAGCGCCGTACTTTAAGCAGCGGCTTGTTGACAGCATCAACAAAACTGGCCCGTTTGTGTTGATGTTGGACAAGTCTTGTAATAAGTTCTTGTTTTCCGCCAGTTGGCGTTGAATGTCAATCAACCTGCCTTTAGTTTAATTCATTCTTTTGAGTTTTATTCCTTCTCAGCTTACCTCATCTCTGTTAAATTGTAAACTACAACTGTTAAAGATGTATTGCTAACAACAACTTAAAGTGGCGATGAGGTCTTAATTTCTTTTGAAAGTCTTAAAAAGGTATTGAAATTAACCTCAGGACTCCTGCATGTGTCCTGCAAATGTTTTGAGTAATAATTGATTTGAGGCAGTCGGTGTCCTCACATTCCTTTGATATGAAGGAATTCAGTGGATTTGAGCTCGTTGAGGTGATGAGTCAGGACGGACGGTCGTGATGCTGCAGTCACTGATGCTGTGTCGCCATAGCAACACCGTCTCAGCTCTCACTCAGGATGTGTGCCGGGAAACCCCACCGTTCTCCTCTGACAGCGTTTTCCACCAGAGACTCACGGAATGAAACTCAGTCGTCACTGAGACAAAGTGTATTAAAGTTTCAGATGTCATTACTGTAGTCTTCAGCTGTGTGTCTCCACCCACTGTCTCACCTGCACCTCCCACCGTCCCACCTGCACATCCCACTGTCTCGTCTGCACCTCCCACTGTCTCACTTGCACCTCCTACTGTCTCACTTGCACCTCCTACTGTCTCACCTGCACCTCCCACTGTCTCACCTGCACCTCCCACTGTCTCGTCTACACCTCCCACTGTCTCACCTGCACCTCCCACTGTCTCGTCTGCACCTCCCACTGTCTCACCTGCACCTCCCACTGTCTCACCTGCACCTCCCACTGTCTCGTCTGCACCTCCCACTGTCTCAACTGCACCTCCCACTCCTACTGTCTCATCTGCACCTCCTACTGTCTCACCTGCACCTCCCACTGTCTCACCTGGACCTCCCACTGTCTCGTCTGTACCTCCCACTGTCTCACCTGGACCTCCCACTGTCTCGTCTGTACCTCCCACTGTCTCACCTGCACCTCCCACTGTCTCGTCTGCACCTCCCACTGTCTCACCTGCACCTCCCACTGTTTCACCTGCACCTCCCACTGTTTCACCTGCACCTCCCACTGTCTCACCTGCACCTCCTACTGTCTCAAGCTGATGCTGTACCCGGAGCTTCGAGATGAGCAGAGAAACTACTGGAAGTTATATTGAAAGAACTGACACCAATAAATCACAAGAAATACAAAAGATAAAACATCTGAAAACAAATTCGACAAAAGTCAAATAAAGAAAAACGTCAGAATAACTCAACATTTTGAAAAATATCTAAAATGGCTAAAAACAGCCAATATACCATATATATACTGATAGAAGAGCAGCGCCTGAGAGAAGAGTGCCCCCCTACTACTTGATAAAATATATTTTGCAGTCGGAGCAAAACCACAACAAAAAGAGTCAATAAAGATTTTTTAAAAATGGGGCTTCCTGCCAATACATATTTTTACTAAAGATTACAAAATAGTGTAACATCTCTGCAGTTGTGTTATTGATGCAATGATTCAATGATGATGCCTGTTGGTTGCTATTATTTTATGATACTTGAACTCAACCATTAGAGCGAGGTGGTGGAAACTGACTGCCTGTGTGTGTGTGTGTGTGTGTGTGTGTGTGTGTGTGTGTGTGTGTGTGTGTGTGTGTGTGTGTGTGTGTGTGTGTGTGTGTGTGTGTGTGTGTGTGTGCATGTGTTTGTTTGTTTGTTTGTTTGTGTGCGTGTTTGTGTGACTGAGAGTGTTGGAGCTTCTACCTATCAGATCTTTGGGCCTGGTTGATTTTTCCCTTCGCTCTGCTCCAAACTGAGAAGATGAGTGAATGTTACCCGGTGACGGTCAGATTTGAGAATCGGAGTTTGGACGATGTGGTGATGTGTGTGTGAGAGATGCTGCAGTAATCAGGCTGATGTGTGAGCTTGTGTCGTCTCCATTGTTCGCTTCACGTCTCCTCCAGTTCTCAGAGCTTAAACAAATCAAATGAAGCTGCAGGAAAGGCTGAACTCAACCTGACAGGAGGAACAGTCACTGGTCTGATAACGCTGGAAGATTCACGCAAACATCCTCTGCCTTCTCCAACCGGCTCCATGCGGACCCTCACAGTTCATTTTCTGTTCGACCACTTCAACTCGATCATGTGTTGTTTAAATGTAACTGAAGCAATGCCATTAACTGGTGGCTACATGTTTACTGTTAGCTGGTAGTTACATGTGTTAATGTTTGCTGGTGGCTACATGTTTAGTGTTAGCTGGTGGCTACATGTTTAGTGTTAGCGTGTGGCTACATGTTTAATGTTAGCTGGTGTCTACATGTTTAGTGTTAGCTGGTGGCTACATGTTTAGTGTTAGCTGGTGGCTACATGTTTAATGTTAGCTGGTGGTTACATGTTTAGTGTTAGCGTGTGGCTACATGTTTAATGTTAGCTGGTGGCTACATGTTTAGTGTTAGCTGGTGGCTACATGTTTAGGGTTAGCTGGTGGTTACATGTTTAGTGTTAGCTGGTGGCTACATGTTTAGTGTTAGCTGGTGGTTACATGTTTAGTGTTAGCTGGTGGCTACATGTTTAATGTTAGCTGGTGGCTACATGTTTAGTGTTAGCTGGTGGCTACATGTTTAGTGTTAGCTGGTGGCTACATGTTTAGCATCTTGTCTGACCATGTGGCCTTTCAGAGGCAGTGATGTATGTGATTTGGTCGCTCGCGGTGACTGTTGGCTGACCTTTAATCTCTCCTGAAGGTCACGGGGTCACGGTGACTGTAGGTCAAGGACGCGAGCAGCGTGATGCTTAAGTATGTGGACGGATCAATCTGGGAGATGAGAGACGGTCTGAAGCTGTAGTCGGTTCCCCTGCGTACGATTCATCTGCTGGTCGTGGGAACGGTTGAGGGAGTTTGAATCTCTTTGCTCCTATTTTTACTTATCTTCTGTTTCCAAAGTCGTTGGCCTTTAACCCAAGAGGCCGTTTCACTGAGACCAAACTGCATTTGTCTGCTCACTGCATGACTGTGGAGCCTAAACATGGACTTTGTTTTGCTTGGTTTGTGTTGCATCGTGTTTGGTAGTGGAGCTGCTGATGAGGTTTTAATTAAAAGTTATTGATGAGCAGTAACTAGTCGAAACCCTCCAGCTGTTATGATGATGATGATTTCGTTGTCACCCGACTCACCAGGTAACATTTCTACATGGAAGTCGTCTGCTGCCACTGTTGCACAGCCTGGTTTAAAGACGTCATGTTCTTGTGATAATAAAAGCTCAAGTTTCATCTCAGATCTTAAGAACCTTCTTTAATTGTTTCCTCCACTGCATCGTGGACTTTTACTCAGTTGTTTTTCCCTTTTCATCTCTTTATCGTTGCTGCTATTTTTATTCGTTCTCCTTTCCCATCGCTCAGTTCCGTTATGATTTCGTCATGTTTGTGCTGTTGATGTGGTCAAGGGCAGTGAAGGGGTTAAAAAAGTAAAATGTATGTAATGTGAATGTTATGTCTTCTATGCTATGTGTATTTCAGCAGATGTATAATGTACTGTAAGTATAAGATCTTTGTTAATATACCAGCCAAACAACTGAAAGGAGAGCGACTTGTAGTGGATAAAATATGGTCGTCATGTTGTTGTATTTGATACTAAATGTAGTTTTTTGCAAACCTTCAGTTGTAAGAATCTTTATCCTGGAACAGTGAGGATCTTTTGTTTTGTCTTCCTGCGGCCATTGGGCATGAAAATGAACCAGCACTAACCAGTTCATTATCATGTTGTTAAACTACACATCCAGAGTGAGGAAATGTCAGGACGCTAGTTTAAGTCACGTTTGAAGTTTACCAAAGTAAGTCCTCTTTATTGACCTTTTAAGAGAATAAACCTACTGGAGGGACACCAGAGATCAGAGTTTATGTTTATCAAAATGAAATGTAGACCTGTCAAAGCAAACTGGAGACGCTCTGAGATCGACCACCAGAAGACTCTGTGATCGACCACCAGAAGACCAGAAGACTCAATGATCGACTGCCAGAAGACTCTGTGATCGACCGCCAGAAGACCAGAAGACTCTGTGATCGACCACCAGAAGACCAGAAGACTCTGTGATCAACCACCAGAAGACCAGAAGACTCTGTGATCGACCACCAGAAGACCAGAAGACTCGATGATCGACCGCCAGAAGACTCTGTGATCGACCGCCAGAAGACCAGAAGACTCGATGATCGACCGCCAGAAGACTCTGTGATCGACCGCCAGAAGACCAGAAGACTCTGTGATTGACCACCAGAATACCAGAAGACTCAATGATCGACCACCAGAAGACCAGAAGACTCTGTGATCGAGCTGAAACCGATGTTCCCTGCTGTCGCATGTCGGTGAGAGTGGGCGTGTCCTACAGTGTTTGGCTTCACTTTATTGGTAAATCAGACAGCGGAAAGGGTTTTGTCGAGCTTTTGTTTCTCTCTACATGATGTCATGTTGGCAGATTGAACCGAAGCTAAAGCTACATAAACATAAAGGTTGAACCAAGCCCTGACTCGGTGGGTCACTGCTGCAGTTTGTCGGTTGCGATCATGTGATGTGATTTTCCCACTGGTGAAGTGTTTCCTCAGACCTCAGTGTGTTCATGTGCTTTAACACTGGAATGTGGAAACAGCAGGCTACAAACAACTGCATTGTGTATTTATTATCAGAGCGGAGGAGCTGCATGCAGTGGAGACCGTCATATGAACGCTGTCTGGTGGGAACCGAGGGAACCTGATGGTTGATTTGCAACAAAGTGGTGGCCGGCCTTCCATTTCAGTGTTCACACCGTCTCCGCACCCCGAGTCACCACACGACTTCCTAATGAGAGAAAGAGGAGAAAGGAGCTAATTGCCATTTAAGAACCTTTCTGTCACGTTAAGAAACTTAGGGAAAGTACGAACCAGGGAGTTTGAACTTGAACGCTTCAGGCAGAGTTGATGAAAAAGCTTCTCGGATTTCCCTCTTCTGGGATTTTTACTGACCGTTAACCAGCTTTTCGAGGACGAGTCTCTACAACTCAAAATTGAGAAATACTTCCAACTACATGAGCTTTGAAATGTTGCAGCAGTGAAAGAACTTTGCTTCATGGACTCTGGGGGTTGGCATTTAGCATCCTTGCGCATCGTATTCAGGTTTAACTTCCTGAAGCCTTAAATACCAGCCGACGTTTTTGAAAGCAGATCTTGATAGTGGTTGGTGCTGGTTAAAGTTGCTTCATGTTAAAATTGCTGAATGCGGTTGCTGCAGGTTAAAGTTGGAGCAGGATACGAGTGTAAAGCTCCGCCTCCTGACCAGTCAGATCTCTTGGAAAATGACCCGCCCACTCTTAAATGATGGTGATTGGTGCACAGGTTCAGCGCTGAGTTGGAACGGAGAGGAGAGGAGAAAGTATTTAGAGCAATCTTTTTGACATAATAATGCTCACGCTGACAGAACTGCAGAAACATGGCTATATGGAACCAGAACTACTCCTGTCGTCACGGTGATGAATTAATATTCCAACACAGAACACGCTCACATGGAGGAAACTCAGCCCCTAAACAACTGGATGTAAAATGTAAAGTAAAAGAAGAGCAGTGAGGAAGCTCTGCCTGAAACGTTTCTGCTGGAATAAAGTGAAACTGAGTGATCACAGTGCCGTCCCATGAATTAATCTGGTATAATCTCACCAAATCAGCATTAACAAGTCAGAAATGTTCTGGCTTTGGCTGCAGCAGCAGTGTTGCTTTTAGCGGCTGGATGAGTTTGAATTCTTCATTTTCTCAGAGAATAATTGATCCTCTATGGTAAAGTCAGCTGCTCCGCAGGGTTTCTCCCTGTGTGATTGGTCAGACACTGCAAGCTCCGCCCCTTTCATGCAAACGCACTTATCCTGAAGGGAAAACTCTGAGTTGAACTAGTGAGTTGATGACCTGCTTTGTAGTAACGGTTATCAGGATGGTGCATGTCACTGATAACTTGTGTAGCCTCCAGTGTTCTGAGGCGCCTGGCAGCGGTTTTCCTCCTCACTTCCTCTATCGTTCTCTCAGTCCTCCAACCAGCAGAAACACCAGGCGCACTTGCCTCACACCGCTCTCGCCTCATTGGCTGAGGACAAGTCCACTGTCTCTCATGAAAAGAAAACTCAACTTGAATCCTTTGCTCTGACAACGTGGAGAATGTATTTCCTCCATTCCACCTGCGGCTGTCCCACAATTACCTGCTTCCTGTTTTACCCCCCCACCCCCCCCGACCTGAGGCTGGCGTGCTAGGCTTTCACTGATAACAGTGTGTGTGTGTGTGTGTGTGTGTGTGTGTGTGTGTGTGTGTGTGTGTGTGTGTGTGTGTGTGTGTGTGCTTGTGCGTGCGTGCGTGCGTGCGTGTGTGTGTGTGTGTGTGTTCCCAGTTGAAGCCCTGCCCTCTTGTTACACAGAGACAGACACACAGACAGTGAAGACAGAGTAGAAAGAGGAAAACATCGAAACCACATCTCACCCTCGGTAGGTAACTAACTTCTTAACCAGGCAACTTTTTAACCGGGCGACTTCTTAACCAGGCAGCTTTTTAACCAGATGACTTCTTTACCAGGCACCTTTTTAACCAGGTGACTTCTTAACCAGGCAACCTTTTAACCAGGTGACTTATTAACCAGGCATTTTGTTAACCAGGCAACGAGTTAACCAGGTGACTTCTTAACCAGGCACCTTTTTAACCAGGCGACTTCTTAACCAGGCAGCTTTTTACCCAGATGACATCTTAACCAGGCAACTTTTTAAGCAGGCAACTTTTTAACCAGGTGACTTATTAACCAGGTGGCTTCTTAACCAGGTGACTAGTTAACCAGATGACTAGTTAACCAGGTGACTTTTTAACCAGGCAACTTATTAACCAGACAACGAGTTAACCAGGCGACTAGTTAACCAGGTGACTTCTTAACCAGGCAATTTTTTCATCTTTTTCAGACAGGGGTGGGTGGGTTTTGCGGGGGGGTGATGGAGTGTGAGAGAGGGGAGGCAGGGAGGAGGAGGGGTGATGGAGGCCACACCTCCAGGGAAAAAGCTGTTCCTTAGCCTCTTGGTCCGAGGTTTTATATTGCGGAACCGCTTTCCTGATGGGAGGGGGTCAAACAGATGGCATCCGGGGTGAGTTCTGTCCGTGGAAGTTCTAGAGGGTCTAGGGCTTCTGGAGGTTCTCCTCTGCGGGCGTCCAGCAGACACAGCATCCAGGCAGGAACCTGGAGGAGCAGACAGTGGTGCCCTGACAACTTCCCACATTATAGCCTCGATTCATTCAGTTCAAGAAAATGTTTCCCCAAAGGGCCAATTCAAGCATCGCGCCATCGTCCAAAACATCGGACCTGAAAGACTAATGACACAACAACTGGAGTGCAAATGAACTCAGCACATAAAGGAGTCATTTCAACAAAATATAAGAAGAAGCAGACGGATGTTTACAATAGTGAAAACGAGTAAAACAATAACTACATTGTTTGTGTTCCAGCAGGACCATGACCTTAGGAGTTACCATAATGTGAGGGAATGTAGTGAATGTGATTATCTTCCAGCAGAGCAGAGGCCAGACCCTGACCCGCCTCTGGTGCTTCCTCACCATCAAGCCTGCAGCAACACTGCTTTTATTCTGAAGGTCTCTGATTTATTGAGGGTCTAAACTTAGTGGGTGTGGCAGCAGAGCAAACAGCTGTTAGCACACCAACTTGTTGGCTCCCAGGAAAGAAGGTTCATGAAGACCAAACAGATTGATGCTGAGCAAAGTTCATTCATCCAAATCATAAATAAACCCTCCTGTCGACGGTTCATCTTGGCGTTTTGACGGTCTGCGGCCGCTCTGAGCTCCGAGGGCTCGCCGTGTCAGATCCTTGGAGTTCCAGGGTCGTCGTTCGGGTTCATCATCTTCGGCTCAGTTGTTTGGAATCAGTTTCCGGTCGGTGTGTTTCTGGGATGTTTCAGTGAACCGTGTGGAGAGAAGTGTTGCCAGTGAGTGAACCACAGAGCCATTAAAGCAGCTTCCATCCTTCCCTCCCCACAGCCACAGTCAGCTGCTTCGTCAGGGGCGTGGCTTTGACTCTGCTGCTTCCAGCTGAATACTGGCCTTTCACTCAGTCACCCGCTGATCCAGCCCCCCCTTCCAGCCAGTCGCCCAGTCGGTCGGGGAGCGTGGATACAGGCCGGCTGGTCGGCTGCTCTGGATGCCTCGTATCTCCTCCAGGATCTCGCCCTGTTCAATCAGCTGAGGAACCAGCCAGAGGTAAGAACTGCCTGTTTGCCGACTCCGTCTCGGAGCAGTTTGTTGACCTTTGTGGACGTGCGAGAGGCTGCAGGGCGACGGGACAGACTCGCTGGGCAGATGTTCAGGGGGAAACAAAGCAAAAGTTAAGAGTGGCAAAGTGGTGCACGCCGTTGTGCCGGGCTGCGTCTTCCTGACGGCTCATGATCTAAGTGGTGCCAACAGCTTCCCACATTCTGGGTCTCATGACGGCGTCCATGTTCTGAACGTACAGCCGCTGTTTTGATAAGAGGTACAACCTCGACGGTTCTGACGAAATCTTGGTGAGCAGCAACACTTAAAGAAAAGAGATCAACTTGAGGATAAAAAGACTTTGGGGGAAACTTTGATGAACAGATTAAAACAGTCATTTCAAAACAGAAAAAAAACAAAAAACACTTTGATGTGAAAATAGAACATTTGCGTGAAGTTTCCCTGAACTGAACAGCTTGATCAGAGCAATCTGTGTTGATCTTAAGATGAATATTCAGAACGAGTTGAAACGTTTGGTCCTTTGAGAAATCAACTCCTCAAAACCACAGAGTGACCATGAACACAGACGACCGGACGATGTCTTTGCTTCCTTGCACTGTTACATCCAAATGGATTTTTGTGGTCATAATATTCTGACCTTTATGAAACGGTTCCAGTCGAACATTTAAACAAACCTGAAGGAGAAAAAAAAACAAAGAAACAGTAAAAGGTGCGATTAAAAAAAGTGTTAAATGCAGTGGGATATATATAGCAACCTGCCGCCAGGGGGCAATTGAGACCTTTCATCAGATTGTTACCTTCTTATCACTCTATATAAACGTCATTATGTGATTTGTTTCAAAAGAGACAGCTTGATTTATTGATTTAGTGTCATGGAGCAGAATTTATGCGGCGTGAGCATCGGTTGAGCTAATAGTTGTGATTAATTTCTTTGTCTGAATAAAAGATTTACATAAGAAGAAAACAGTCAAGATTGATCATAATTCACATTGTCCACCAGCTATGTTTCAGGGATTTAAGAAATATCTTATCTTTAATCACAACGTTCAACAACTTCATCGGTTTGTGATTAGTTTGGTGTCTCCGGAGCCTGTCTTTAGTCCTCGGCCCCGACGTCTCCCGTCAGCCGTTTGTTTGGCTCGGTAGCTCCGACTGGTGGCGAGCGGCGGCATGACGGAAAGTGGCGCCTCACACAAGAATGAAACACTGACTAATATGTTTGGTATTGACGACTGTGTTGACGTTTGGCCGTCACACCGACGAAATGTTTGCGTCGTGTCTTTTAAAGCTTTGAGTTAGCTGTTAGCAAGCTAGCAAGCTTTGATTTGTTATTTTGGAATAACTTTGTTCGCTATGTTAGTTGTATTCGAGCTGTCATGTTAAATAGCTGGTAACAACTCACCAAGCTTGGTTTGTGTTTTTTTAATTGTCAGTAACGTCAATACGGTCCCAGTGATTCTCATTTTAGTTTAGGACCCACCCACAGCACAGCTGCAGTCAGACTCTTCAACCGAGCCTGCTCCCAGTAGACCACTGCACACCACCACCGGACAATATCACCCCACTCCAACTGTGCAAGAAGTGGTGCTATAACTATAATAATCTATAAGAACGTATTTACTATGTAAAATACATCCACCCCCATATTCGGTACATGTCCACACTCATAGGCACGGTGTGCATATTTTTCTATTATATTGTATTTTTATCTGCTTTTTTTTTAGTTCCTGCTATGTGTGCTTCTTTCTCTTTACTATCCTGTTGTACCACTGCAAATTTCTCCACATGCGAAATAAATAAAGGGATATCTTATCTTATCTTATCTCTGGCGGCCCGACCTGTGACATTATAGCAGAACAACTCTTGAATAGTGACGTCTTCAAATTTATCTTTGATTGACTGAGGGGGAAATTATTTATCAAACCTCATTAGATTTGTTTCAAAGAAACGGGCATTTTCAAATCCTCTTTGCCAATACTTTTCTAAAGATTGATGCTTCCTTTGGGTATTCCTATAAAACTTAAGTGTATCTGAACCTTCAACACCAGTGTGTTTGTTGTCCTACACTGACGTATGAGGAAACTTGTTGACTTGTGAAAATATGGAGTACAGAACTAAGAAGACGAAGAGTAAACAGTAGCTGTGAACATCATGAGCGTGTTGTGCTTTCTGGGGGTGTAAAAAAACAACATTTGCTTTGTTTGTTTAGTTCACTGTCTGAACTGGTTTCGCCACGGAAGAGAAGCGCTGCCTGGTGGAGCTCGTTTCTCCTGCACACACGCTCAGATCATATCCTCTTTAATGATTTATCACAGAGGAGATTCCAACGTAAATATCTGAGTCTGGGATACAAGCAGAAGGTTAAAACCACAGACGCTACGTTGAAAAAAGGGGTCTGGCGTCCAGTTTGACTCTGGTTCTTACTTGATGTTGCTCTCCGACACACTGAAACGCTCAGAGTCTGTGGTGGTCGTTCTCTTGGCGTTCTCGTCATGCAGACACACATTTTCAAACAGCCAGGATCATGAAGAGGCTCTGCGTCGTTTCACTCATTTGACCTGATCTGAAGTTCTATCAGCTTCTTCTCAGTAGTCCAATAACAGCCAATTATACGCCTCTTACACATTTTAGTTCTGAAATGATCCTGTGAGCTCAATCAAAGCCCTTCAGGCACTTACTGCACACACACACACACACACACACACACACACACACACACACACACACACACACACACACACACACACACACACACACACACACACACACACACACACACACACACACACAGGGAGAACATCCAGAAAAGCCCCATAGCTCGGACTCGAACCGGAACGTTCCAGCTGTGAACCCCAAAAGTGCAAACCACTACCGCACTGTGCCACCCTGCTCTTTGAGAACAACTCACTGCACCATCTTGTGGTATAAAGTGGTACTTCACCCAAGCTGGTTAACATGTTAAGGTCTAGTTTTGTCTTCTATATGGTGACGCTTCCCTTTAAGGGTGTTTCCTAAGTATTGTATAGTTTATTGCTGTTTAGCCCTCCTGCAGAGATGGTTTTAATGAATTAATGCTAAGTTTAATAATTTAATGCAAAGTATTAATGAATCAATGCAAAGCTTTAATGAGTTAATGCTGTTTAAATTAATCAATGCTAAGTTTAATGAGTTAATGCTATTTTAATGAATCAATGCTCAGTTTAATGAATTAATGCTATTTTAATGAATCAATGCTCAGTTTAATGAATTAGTGCTGTTTTAATGAATTAATGGAAAGTTTTAAAAAATGAATGCAGCTTTAATGAATCAATGCTAAGTTTAAATGAGTTATTGTTACGTTTTGACGGGCTTCTAATGTGTCTGGACTGGACTGAAAGCACAGGACCAATCTGGTCCCTCCGGCCAGGGGGAAAGCCCCCCCCCACATCAGCAGGTGGAGGAAGAAGGTGGAGCGACGACGGTCAGACGGCTAAAGATTTCCAATCTGCCCTCCGGACAGCGGCAGCAGAAAGGTTAACGCCGCCGTCCGACAGCAGCTGTGACAAAACATCACGAACTGCAATTAAACAAGCTGTTAGTTCAATCCCCTTCTGCTCAGTCTGATCTGCTGAGGGATTGTTTAGTACCCCAGCCTATGAAAGAATAAAAGAAGAGAGTGCTTATTGTTATTGTTTATTATTATTGTTGTGAGAAAACAGTGACAGACAGAAAACTTTACAGACTTTAATTTGAATCAATTAACTGTTGCTCCTGCAGTAAAATCTGATCAGTTTCTTTCCTCAGTCCCGTCGTGCATTTTCTGTTCATTTGAATGACAAATGTGTTACCAAGCAAAATGGCTTTAAATAGGTTGAAAATAACAACATCATATCTGTGTAATCCTGTAAACAACATAAACACTGTATACCACCTCAACCTTGTAAACAACCTAAACACTGTAAACAACCTAAACCCTGTCAACAACCTAAACCTTGTAAACAACCTGAACACTGTAAACAACATAAACACTGTATACCACCTCAACCTTGTAAACAACCTAAACACTGTAAACAACCTAAACCCTGTCAACAACCTAAACCTTGTAAACAACCTGAACACTGTAAACAACATAAACGCTGTAAACAACCTAAACTTTGTATACAACCTGAACACTGTCAACAACATAAACACTGTCAACAACCTAAACCTTGTAAACAACCTGAACACTGTAAACAACATAAACGCTGTAAACAACCTAAACTTTGTATACAACCTGAACACTGTCAACAACATAAACACTGTATACCACCTCAACCTTGTAAACAACCTAAACACTGTAAACAACCTAAACCCTGTCAACAACCTAAACCTTGTAAACAACCTGAACACTGTAAACAACATAAACGCTGTAAACAACCTAAACTTTGTATACAACCTGAACACTGTCAACAACATAAACACTGTAAACTACCTAAACCTTGTAAACAACATATACACTGTAAACAACAGAAACACTGTAAACAACCTAAACTTTGTAAACAACCTGAACACTGTAAACAACATAAACACTGTAAACAACCTAAACCTTGTAAACAACCTGAACACTGTAAACAACAGAAACACTGTAAACAACCTAAACCTCTTAGACACCGTAAACCCTATAAACAACGTAATCCCTGTAATCAACGTAAACAATGTAAACACTGCGGCCCAGCTTTCTGACACATAACTTGGAATCTCAGCGGGTTTCAGACCTGCAGCCTAGTTTTTAGTTGTGTTGTGCCGACGACCCCAAACACAATCAAAACTGAACAAAAGCTGTAGAGTTTAGTTTTTAACTACAGGTCAGGAACTTCTAGTTTCACAATGAGAAATTCTGCAGGACGGCGCAGAGAGGGGCAGAGAGGAGAAAGGGACGGAGTTAAAGACATCGTGACGTGAACGTTGTGGCTCCGCCTCCTCTTCTCCTTTTTCTAGAGAGAACGATTTAGCGCTAACGGCTGGAAAGACGGGAGCAGCTGGAGTGAGCTGAGCTGCAGAGTGAGAGGAGAGTAAGAGGGACTGGACTAAATCGCTCCAGTAACAGACGGAGGTTGCAGGGCGGATGCTCCGGCTCATAATGATGCCCAGTGTTTTTCCTCACCCGGGGCAAACCACACAACCACACGTCCAGTCAGCTGACTGGTCACGTGACCCCCCCCCACCCCCCCACCCCACCCCCACCCCCACCCAATAGGAGAGAAACGAGGGGGAATTATCACAGGAACGACTCGTATGGAGCTGATGGATCAAGAAGGAATAAAGCTTCATCTGTGTTTCAGATTAAAGTCCACACAGAATGATAACTCCTCTTCCTAATTTAAAAACACTCTACGCTAAAGTAGCCCTCCTCAAAGAGTCCAAGATGACAAGTCCTGATTGTTCAGGCAGAAAGTAATCGCCTCCATTGCTTCTTACATTAACTTAGCATTCATTTATTGAATATTAGCATTAATTCATTAAAACTTAGCATGAACTGCTGACACCATCTCTGCAGGAGGGCTAAACGGCGACCAAAGAGGAACAGGAAACACCCTAAAGGGAAGCGTCACCATATAGAAGACAAAACTAGACCTTAACATGTTAACCAGCTCGGGTGAAGTACCACTTTGTACCACAAGGTGGTGCAGTGAGTTGTTCTCAAAGAGCAGGGTGGCACAGAAGTGGTTTGCACTTTTGGGGTTCACAGCTATGGAAGTTCCGGTTCGAGTCCGAGCTTGGAAGTTGGACGTGTGTTGGAAGTTTATTTGACTCTAGTGTGTCGGTTCCAAGAAGCCTTGCTGGATGGATGAAACAACAAAAAGGATTTCACTGAAAACGAACAAAGTGTTTTATTTACCTACAAACCTTTCATAGCCGCAAAGAAGCTGGACGTTGCTCCTCCGTCGGTCTTCATGTCTCCTGCATCACTGAGGCTCTGAGCTCCGCGGCCTTGAGAACCACTCTGAATGAACCTTCGGCCAGAAAACGCTCCACTCTGCTCAGCGTGTCCACCGTCATCATGTCACTGCCGTTCTGCAAGCAGATTGGATCAAACCGTTGTGTCGTTCTGAACCTGGCCTGAACTCTGCCACAGTCCCAGGGGTCTCCAGTCGTTCAGCAGCGGCTGGACAGATGATCTGAAAAGACGGGTTTGCGCCGCTGATTCTGCAGCCAAACAATCTGTGTAATGAGAGAGCCGATCAGCCGTGACTCTCTGTGAGCGCACTGATATGCTGATGTGTGTCGGACCGCGTGTTTGTCTAGTTTTACGGGGTTTCTGGAGGCTGAAGGTAAAAGAACTCCAGCTGTGCTCTTCTGCCAGGCTTCACTCGTTTCCGTCAGGGACACGACGGCCAGAACCAGCATCGGCTTCGCTCGTCAATCAAAGACATCAAAGTGCCATTTTTTGCACCTCCGTGTCTCCTTTCTGGCCCCTTTCTACTTTTCCTCTTCAAACAAACTGTGACTTCCTGGTCTTCTCTGCATTTCCTGATGTGCAGTTTATCCGTGAAATGGTAAAAGCCGTCGGTTCTTGTGTGGCGGTGACGGAGAGACTGAGCGTGTGGAAATGCACAGATTCAGATCACTGCTGAGCTGAAGCGCTCACACACGGAGAGCAGCTCAACATATTGATTTGGACGGAAATGTCACAGGTTTTCACTGTAAACACAATCTGCTCAGCCACAACTCCTTCTGTGTACAGGCTCACTCAGTGGACGGGCTCCTGGGAGGACGTGGTCCGTCTGTCGTTTCACTGCCGTTTCTTCCTCCTTTTCTCTCGTGTGACTTACATGTACACAATAAGAGTTCTGGTGTTGTCGGGAGAGCGTACGTAGAGAACTGATGACCTTAAAGCAGCACTGAGGAGTTCGTTACTAGTTTATGAGTTTATTAGGTGTTCCTCGAAGAAACAATGTCTTGAATCCACACATTTCCTTC
The DNA here is from genome assembly GCF_963383615.2 of Lipophrys pholis. Taxonomy (NCBI): domain Eukaryota; kingdom Metazoa; phylum Chordata; class Actinopteri; order Blenniiformes; family Blenniidae; genus Lipophrys; species Lipophrys pholis. The sequence continues at coordinate 8,644,254 of NC_137641.1, read as the reverse complement.
GAACGCATCCAGCAAGTCAAATATTTCATTGTAGATTCCCTGAAATATTCCAGCACTGGAAGTTCTCAAGGTATTCCCGACATGATAAATACTTTTCACAAGTGTGCTTGTGTCTACAAGTGTTCCGTACTTTACAGCCTTACAGGTTTTTCTTCTTCTCAACAGTTTTCTGCCTGTCAGTCAAACCGTCGTAATGGAGGTTTTCTGTGGCATTCTCGATTTCTGTGGTCACACAGTGACATCTAGTGGTCACACCGTGACATCTAGTGGTCACACGGTGACAGCCAGTGGTCACACAGTGACAGCTAGTGGTCACACAGTGACAGCTAGTGGTCACACGGTGACAGCCAGTGGTTGTTTCACTTAAGCAATTTTAGATTCAAATCCCAGATTAACGTGAGGTTAACATTAGTTCAGATTAAAATCTCAGATTAACATGGAGCTAATGTTACTCTGGATTATAATCCCAGATTAACGTGAAGCTAACATTACTCTGGATTAGAATCCCAGAATAACATGAAGCTAACGTTGGTTCAGATTAAAATCCCAGATTAACGTGACACTGTTACTCTGAATCATAATCCCCGGTTAATGTGAAGCTAACGTTAGTGCAGATTCTAATCCCAAATGAATGTGAAGCTAACGTTAGTTGAGATTAAAATCCCAGATTAATGTGAAGCTAACATTTGTCTGGATTCTGTGGTCAGCTGCAACAGTTCTTTAAAGAAGAAGCGGTTAGCTCTCCTCTCAGACGTCAACTCATTAGATTGTCTTAGTCGTTGCCGAAAAGGAGCAACAGGAACATTGATGTGGATAAATGTTTGTTCTGAAAACGATGGTTGTGAACATGAACTGTTGAAGGCTAAATAAACACGTTAAGTGTAAATATGTTCCTTCTGTCTTTCTCCAGTCGGTCTGCCCGTGCAAAATTAAACATGATTAAGATAGATTAAAACGAATGATATTTAATCATCATTAATCAAAATGAATCAACAGTAGACTGATAACGACATGTACGTCTATTTATTGGTTCCTTCATCCATCAAATGGGGAGATACGATTAAAATCTGACAATTTATTGTAGGTTTTTTTTTTTTTTTTTTTAAGTTTCAGCACCGAAAAGCAACAAATACACGAGGACAGGAAAGTCATGTGAGTCCGAGCACATACACACAATGAGTGGGAGAAGGACGGACACGAGGTGATCAGACATAACCTGACCGGCTTCAACCAACAAAGGAGAACCACTGGAACATTAACCAGCCTCCTCCCGGTTCCTGTCGCCTCCCGGTTCCTGTCGCCTCCCGGTTCCTGCGTCCACCCCGACGTGAGTAATCACTTACTCCTGAGTGAGGTGGGGGAGGAGTAATCCGATACAGACCTAGTTGGACCAGGCCAGCTGGCTCCAGTAAACAGTCCAAGTAGAAGACCTGGACCAGGATCAGGACTGGGACAAGGACCGGGATCAGGACCAGCACAAGGACAAGGACCAGGACCAGGACCATCTCTGAGCAAATTGAACAAGCAGAGGTCAAACTCCAGTGTTGTTAGCAGTTATTGATCGCAGGCTGCGGAGAATTGATCAATAATGACGGCAGAGGCCTTCAGCCCAACCGACGGGAAACAAATGAGGGTCGTGATGCGATTGAGACAATCAAAGCTAAAGGTCTCTGACAAATGTCTGCTGACCTTTGGAAACGACTCAATGTTTGGAAAGGAGAGTAAAACAGTTGACATGTGACCGGAGGACCACCGGGGATGGCAGGAGGAGGACAACCAGATGGGGACTGGGGAAAAACCAAAGGAGGACAGGAGGATGACGGTGGGAGGACAAGAAGATGACAGGAGGAGGACGGGAGGACAACTGGGAGACGACCAGAGGAGGACTGGAGGATGACGGGGGAAAGACAGGAGGAGGACGGGAGGACAACTGGGAGATGACTGGGAGACAACCAGAGGAAGACTGGAGGATGACGGGGGAAAGACAGGAGGAGGACGGGAGGGCGACTGGGAGACTACTGGGAGACAACCAGAGGAGGACTGGGGGATGACAAGAGGAGGACAGGAGGAGGACGGGAGGACGACTGGGAGACAGCCAGAGGAGGACTGGAGGAGGACGGGGGAAAGACAGGAGGAGGACAGGAGGACCCACCCTGCTGCTAGAGGCTGATCCTGGAGTCTTTATCGTCTCGTGTCCTTCAGGATCGACGGCCAAGATTCTTCTTTCCTCACCTTTTATTTACTTCCTGTAATGAAGCTTGAGTTTGAATGTTTGAGGTTGAAACCGTCAAGTTTCAGGTTGTACTCTACCTAGAAAGGTCTCCTGCCCTGCTCATAGGTTGCTGCTTCTCTTTACTTCTGCATTCTGCTGCTAATGCAAATCTTTGATGACAATATGATCTCGAGCATCGTTCGATCGTTTGACGAATATCGTGAAGCCCCAACTCAAACGTTACGTTCACTCTGCACAGCCAACGTTTCGCGAGGCAGGAAGTCGGTAGAAGCAGGTTTCATTCCGTCAGGCAGCGCGAGCGTCCTCCGAGTGGACACGCTGATTAATCCTCTCCTGGTATTGATGAATAATTAACGATCAGGGCTCCCATCAGGCCCGGCTGCCTTCAGCAGCACCCTGGAAGTCAGCGTCCAAGCCTGTAATGCTCTTCATGCATGTCAGCGCCGTGGAATTACACAGAGGAAGACCATTTTAGCTGCTCAGCTGCGCCTTCGCCTCCCCCTCGCTGGAAACCCTACTGCTTTACAGCTTCAACCGCACGCCTCTTAAAACCATCTGCTCTCACGAGAATAATCTCGTCTGGGGAGATCCAACTACAATTTGGATGAAAATTTATGAAAATGAAATGAATTATTTATTGATTTGATTAAAGGATGAAGGGTACCTTATGTATAAAGATCTAATGAAGCTGGAAGAGGATTATGAGGATTAGAGAGCAACACACAGGCTGTTGTTTCTGACTGTTTTCCTTTCAGAATAAAACTCAAGCTGCCTTATAAACATTTACTTCTTTGCTTTAATCGTATTTTAATCACATTTTTTTGGACTCGTTCAAGCCCAACCCCTGTTTTACTCACAGTATAAAGGTTCCTGGGTGTTTGTGGGTGTCTCTCTGGGGGCTTTTCCACCGGAAAGAACCAGGTTCTAGTTCGGAGCCAGGGCCAGCCTTAGCACCAGTTCTTTGTCTTTCCACTTCGTTGCTGAGCCAGAGAGGAGCCAGACCTGGGACCCGACGCATCATCGGCTGGGGGAGGAGTTATCGCTGGCGTTATCGCTACCTGCAAGGCGGAAGTGAGGTTAAACCGGCTTTCTGAAAACTACAGCGAACACGGAGCCCCAGTGTGGTTAGAGAGAAAGATTTTTTAAAAATAACGCGTCGGAACAATATAATAAGTCGTTCCCTGAAGTTAATAATACGAGGGAACGGGATTATTTAATCCGCGTTCACGGAGCCGCGGCTCAGGAGAGCGCTGCAGAGCTCCTCCGCTGTCGCTCCAAGACGCTCCAATATTATTTTCTAACCCACAGAACTTCTTTACAATGAATACTTTTGGTTCATCAGCAACTAAAAAACAAACTACATACTACTGTAAATGAAAGCTTGGATTTTATAGGCATAAAATGAGCCTTTTAACGATGAAAGAGAACTTTAATCAGTGTGTTTACATAGGTTGTCATTGGAAACAGTTTTTAGAGCTTCGTTCTATCATTCTACACCTCCATTCTTCTCCCATGTTGAAGCTTTTGATTCAGACACACCCAGAAATAAAGTGAAAGGAGCAGAAATTCACTGTGTAATGCCCAAATGTTGAAAAATAAGCCCCAAACTCATACACGCGTTGTTATTTTTTTTCCGTCTATGTCCACTCCGGGGCTCTGGACTAAAGCAAGACGGACGCGAAAAAACACCAATAGAGATACGAAGAGACGTAATGTCTTCTTTCACTTTGGTCTGCATCCGAGGTTCAGGCCAGACTAGATGGAGCGACCCGGACTGAACCGATGAATACAGTCCGTCTGCTTGTACCTGGATGAGCGCTGTCAGCGCAAAATTGTTGAAATCAGTGACGTGTCACGTTTTGGCACTCCAAAACGTGACACTACGCAGTGACGTGGCTGCCACTTGGCTCCACTAACGGTGGAAAAAGAACCGGTTCCTTGGCGGTGCTAATTTAAGAACTGGCCCTGGCACCGGCCCTGAACTAGCTCCTGGTTCTTTTTGGTGGAAACGCCCTAAGTGTGGAGTTTGCATGTTTCCCCCTGTGTTACTCTTAGGTCCCGTCCACACAATCTTTTCTCTCCCCGACGCTCTCCCACAAAAAACTATAACTACTATAAAACGTCACTATGAACATGGCTCAACATGAGGCCTAATTGCATGTAGTACATATACCAAGCCTTTAGGGGCGCTGTGACTCAACAAGGACACCAAAAATGTGGATGATCGGACAAAGACAGTAAGTATATAGTGAAACGGCGTTCCGGTGTGGAACCTCTCTTAATGGGGGGGTTTAATTGGGTTTGTAACTTGTTACTTTAGTTGGGGCAACACAATATCAGGACATATAATACTTTGAGTATTGCGATAGCGGTAGGATTTGTGATAAAAAAACAACCAACGTGCACGATGTCTTTGTGCTCTTTCTCTTGTCCTGAACCAAACTGGCTGGTTCCAGTTTTATCTCATCAATCGTTTCTTGTCGATTTGCGTTGCTGTTGTGCAGATTTCTGCCCTGCGGCCTCCAGGAGCCCAGCAGAGCTGCACAACCTCCGATCAACAAGACAAACATTAATATCAAGTGTTGCCATAACGACGTCACTCTGCGAGACAAACAAACACGTATACAGACGATGTTCATGTCTTTGTGCTGCAGCTGTTCCTCCAGAGGTCGGAGTTCTCTCTCTCTCCCAGCTGTTTTCTCTGCACCAGCTGTGACTGGGCTGCTGGTTTTTGGTTTTGTTCTTCCGTTCCCTCCAGCAGGCCGCTGCCTGCTCGCTTTAGCATTTCGCCCCAATCTGCCGTCCTGATGGGGACGTTCTTGCTGTCCTCCTGTTCACTCCATCTTGTGTTTGTGTCCCGATCAGAGGACTGGATCTTTCCCGTGGGGTCTTGGAGTTCTGGGCTTGGCCTCTACGGAACGTTGTCCTTGTTCTTCGCATCATTTTCATCCCCAAGTTGTCGCACTCCTGAACACCTGAACACAAAAGTAATAATTAAAAAACACTCCACCGCGGCAAAACTTCCAATCCGACACAGTCTGAATGAAAAGGATCAGTCTTACATCTGCCCCTTTTGTACTTCACAATCACTTTACATCAGTCTGGGCATTTTACGTACAGTATTCACAAATATACAAATACAAAACCATCATTTTCATGTCAACTTAATCAGTCCAGTCTCTGGCTAAAAGACGTTTTTACTTTTCCGGTGCAGTGTTCTGCACCCACTTCATTCTGAAGTACTGTGAGAGAAAGCCAACGAGATCAGTGATCCATTTAATGACCGTAACTAGGTAAACGAAGGATAATTGAATGTTTCTTCAACGGAGAGGTACTTTCACCCACGTAGTACCGTTCATGACTGAGACCGTGACTCACTGCCTTTTGAAGCAGCCTCTTGCAAAACAAATATAAAGGCAGCTGATGAGGAAGAACGTGGCCAAACATTCAAGAGAACCATAGCTGTAACTCAGTACCTCCATACTTTAGCAGCGGTACTTTAAAGAAGCTGACATTATTATTATTATTATTATTATTATTATTATTATTATTATTATTATCATTATTAATATTATCATTATTATTATTATTATTATCATTATTATCATTATTATTATTATTATCATTATTATTATCATTATTATTATTATTATCCTTATCATTATTATTATTATTATTATTATTATTATCCTTATTATTATTATCATTATTATTATTATTATCTACTGTGCAAACTGCTGCATGTTTGACGGCCCAAATGAGCTCAAACCTCGGTGAAAATGTACAGACACGTCAGAATTGGCGAACCTTTTTATATTTTACGGTCGTTGCGCATGTGACAGGCAAAGTGGCTCCATAGCGCCCCCTACATTGTTTTCGCATTTGTAACATCTACTATGAGCAACACGTTTCACCTACCTCCAAGACATTTAGTAAACATACGCAGCATGTCAAGCCGCACAAAAAGAAAGAAACGTTCACCTTAGTATGGAGGTGTTATTGGTGAAGAAGGTTTGTGTACTTGTGAAAGTGAATTTGTAGTTGTGTACTGTGAGTTGTGTACCTGTCGAATTGATGTGTGTACCTGTAGAAATCTTTTTTCTCCGCAAATACAACACCACACTTACAAAGTCACAACTTCTTAATTACAGGAGCACAAATCCTGTTTTACAAGACATATGTTGATATTTTACCTCCAATTGTTGCAGTAAATCTGGTGAAAAACATATTTGTGCTCCTGTATTGATGTGAAGTTCTTCCACACAAGTCACAGATTGTTTTCTTCGTCCACAAATCACACATCGCGGCTCCCCTCCGCTGAGATATCTGGTGAAAAAGACCTGTGCGTTCGGTCACAATGGAGAAAAAAGTGGTGCTTATCTGACACTGACGGATTTCACAGCCAATGGGAGGAGAGGGACTTCTGTCCCATAGCCAATCAGAGGAGAGGGATTTCTGTCCCAGGTTACTGATCCTTCGATAAAATCCGGCAAGTATCATGTGACGTCTCCGTCGGCAACGTCCTCAGCAGGTAGAGAGAGGACGAGCTACATCGAAGTTTGGAGATTCTTTAATATTAATGAGAACAACTGAAGAAAGAAAGACTGTAAATTATGAAATTATGTTCTGACAAAATATCAAGAGGAGGAGAAAGATAGTTCATACAACACCAGCAACTTTATCACCAGCAGAATTAGAACGGTGTTGCTCAGTAGTTTAACTGCTCTGCACATAAGTCCGAGCCGTGCTACATGCTACATGCTAAAGCGTTTCGGGGCTCGTACACCAGGATGCTACATGCTAAAGAGTTTCAGGGATCACACACCAGGATGCTACATGCTAAAGAGTTTCAGTGCTCACACATCAGGATGCTACATGCTAAACAGTTTCAGTGCTCACACATCAGGATGCTGCATGCTAAAGCGTTTCGGGGATCACTCAACAGGATGCTACATGCTAAAAAGCTTCAGGGATCACACACCAGGATGCTACATGCTAAAGAGTTTCAGGGATCACACACCAGGATGCTACATGCTACAACCTAAAGAGTTTCGGGGATCACACACCAGGATGCTACATGCTAAAGAGTTTCGAGAACCACACACCAGGATGCTGCATGCTAAAGAGTTTCAGGGATCACACACCAGGATGCTACATGCTACATGCTAAACAGTTTCGAGGATCACACACCAGGATGCTACATGCTAAAGAGTTTTGGGGATCACACGGCAGGATGCTACATGCTAAACAGTTTCGGAGATCACACACCAGGATGCTACATGCTAAACAGTTTCGGGGATCACACACCAGGATGCTACATGCTAAACAGTTTCGGGGATCACATGCCAGTATGCTACATGCTAAAGAGTTTCGGGAATTACACACCAGGATGCTACATGCTACATGCTAAAGAGTTTCGGGGATTACACACCAGGATGCTACATGCTAAACATGATTAAAGTCTGACTGTTCTGGCGGTCCCTCGATCTAAAGTCTACAGTAGCATCGCGCAGTAGGGAGAGAGACGCTATGCTCTGCGCGATGCTACTTTAGACGCAGTTGCATACTAGAGCCTTGAAGGCTGGAGGAGATGATGTAGCGTCGACACAGGGTTGGGTGATGTAGCGTCGACACAGAGGCTGGTGGAGGTGAAGTAGCGTCGACACGGAGGCTAATGGAGGTGAAGTAGCGTCGACACAAGCTGTTGGAGGTGACATAACATCGACACATAGGCGGTTGGAGGTGCTGTAGCGTCAACACAGAGGCTGATGGGGTGACTTAGCATTTCCACAGGTGGAAAGAGGTGGCGTAGTATCGACAGAGGCTGTTGGAGGTGACGTAGCATCGACACAGAGGCTGTTAGAGGTAGTTCAAGGTCTTTGCGCATTGTTTGTGTACGAAGGATGAATTAGGCTTCAAGGTATTTAATAAGTATTCAGTATCAGCAAGTAGCTAAAAGTTAGTATTTGTACTTGTCATTTGAAACAGCGCTGTGATGGTGATATAACGCAGCTTGAGATTAGAGGTTAACTTGAAGTACACAGGCTTGAGAGTTGTGGAAATTCTCTGATCTGCCAGCCGGAAGTGGAGGAACTTGTTTGTTCATGTTTCACACCAAGAAGTGGCAGCAGACGAACATGTGAGCAGAGCAACACAGGGACTTTGTGTCCGGCTCATTTTATTTCTTGTTTTTAATGATTTTCCCCTGAGGGAACATTCAAACCAAGATCTCTGCCATAGAACCCGTTTCTCCCGACGTCGACCAACTCAGTTCAAGGTTTCTGACCTTTTCTTCCAACTTGTTGAAGCTGAATCAGCCTCATCGCATCACAGCTTGACCCAGTTAATTCCCTTTTCATTCCCTCTGTAGTCCTCTGAAATAATCAGCTTTTTATATCCGGGTGAAATCCTAATCTAGAGGGCATCTTCCTCCTCTAACGTCCAGATTATAGAGCATCTTCCTCCTCTACAATTCAGATTATAGAGCATCTTCCTCTTCTAACATCCAGATTATAAAGCATCTTCCTCTTCTAAAATCCAGATTATAAAGCATCTTCCTCTTTTAACTTCCAGATAAGAGCGTCTTCCTCCTCTAACATCCAGGTCATAGAGCATATTCCTCCTTCAACATCCAAATTAGAGCATCTTCCTCCTCTAACGTCCAGATTATAGAGCGTATTCCTCCTCTAACATCCAGATCAGGGCATCTTCCCCACTAATTTCCAGGTTATAGAGCATCTTCCTCCTCTAACTTCCAGATTAGGGCATCTTCCCCACTAACTTCCAGGTTATAGAGCATCTTCCTCCTCTAACATCCAGATTATAGGGCATGTTCCTACCTCTAACATCCACATTATAGAGCATATTCCTCCTTTAACATCCAAATTAGAGCATCTTCCTCCTATAACTTCCAGATTAGAGCATCTTCCTCCTCTAACGTCTAGATTATAAAGCATCTTCCCCCTCTACCATCCAGATTATAGAGCATCTTCCTCCTCTAAATCCAGATCGTAGAGCATCTTCCTCCACTAACATCCAGATTAGAGCATCTTCCCCACTAATTTCCAGATTATAGAGCATCTTCCTCCACTAGCATCCAGATTAGAGCAGCTTCCCCACTAATTTCCAGATTATAGAGCATCTTCCTCCTCTAACACCCAGAGCTGCTGTTTTGTGTTTTCACCCGTTCTCACAGACCTTAGAAATGTTCTATTGGAGGCTAAAAAGTGTGCGGAAGCTGATCTGTGTTTTTGTGAAAGTAACACGAGGACAAATTTGCGACATCTTCTCTCACCTTCTCCAGAATTGCTCAACTTCATGCTGTTGACGTTGCGATATTGAACATTGAGGTCGATCTGATTCTGAAGTGAGAATCAGCACAGTGGCTTCACTCTTCATGTCACAGGTTTCCCTCGCTGCTCAACCAGCTGCTCAAACCAGCTGCTCAACCAGCTGCTCAAACCAGCTGCTCAAACCAGCTGCTCAACCAGCTGCTCAAACCAGCTGCTCAACCAGCTGCTCAAACCAGCTGCTCAAACCAGCTGCTCAAACCAGCTGTGGTAAACAGGCTGGAAGTCGTGTTGTCGGTCAGAGCTGCGTTCTGTTCTCTTCGTATGGAGCAACTCCTCCTCATGTTGAACATGATTTGACATCTTAAAGAAGTAAAAACCTGGAGTGTAGCTTGATCGATTACCATATTTTCTGAACTATATAAAACCCACCCGCGTTTGAGTCGCATCAGTCACAAAAAGATGCATCGAGAAGACAACAAAAACAAACCTAAAGATAATCCAGGTCAATCAGCTGGGTGATCCAGAACCTTCTGTCTCATCGTTTAGTCCACGATTAGTCTTCTTTGTTTTCTTCATCACGGTAACAGCTTCTTTCCTCCAGGTTTCTCTCACTATTTCTGAACCTAACAAACAAACAAACAAACAAAAAGCCCACCAAAAGTCACTTAGTCCAGAAAATACGATAATAGGATTTGAGTGTCAAGATATGCTGCTTAACATAATCTATAGTCTTACATGTTTATCATTTTTGTTATTATGTTCACGTTGGAGTTCTCAAAAGTGCATTTTCATAAAACAAAACTGCTTTCCAAACACATTACCAGTAACTTCAGTCATATACTAGTTAACACCTCTTTAAACTTCCAAAACAGACTTTCATCAAGACTTTCATTTACTAATCTGATGTGTAGATTAATTTCTGTCACTTGAGTGAGCTTTGCTATTAAATCAAACCCGTGCAGCAGAACTAACAACTGAAATAGATCCAGGGAGGAAGAGGAGGAGGAGGAAGAGGGGGAGAAGCTGCCTGCAGGCTGTGATTGGCTGTTCGCTCTCAGAGATTAGAAATGGAGCAGCAGTCACACTCCTCCAGGTCTTTTTAGCAGAGACGAGCAACTGGTCGATCACAGGAAGTGGCGTGTGGCTCGTCTTCCTCTCTGATCGGTTTCATCTCCACGATCAGAAGAAACTGCTTCCAGTCACACTCTGCAGCTTCTGACGCTCCAGCATCATTCAGTTTCCTGGCTGAAGTTTATGCCGGCACTTTAGAGCAGTGAATGTGTGGAGTTCAGGTTTCATGTGGAGAAGTACCCAGAGATTAAATGGCATTTTTAGCATTTAGCTGCTCCGTGTGTCAGGCTGAAGGTTTTCATTGAAATCTTGAAGCTTCAATCAGTGAAGTGAAGCTGAACTCACTGTGGTGACGAGCTGAGTGATCCAGTTATTTTATAACCAGGCCAGCAGCTGGGTGGAGCAGGTTGGGGTTACTTCATGTGGTTGGAGCAAGTTAACGTTGCTTCATGTGGGTGGAGCAGGTTGGAGTTACCTCATGTGGTTGGAGCAGGTTAACGTTGCTTCATGTGGGTGGAGCAGGTTGGAGTTACTTCATGTAGTTGAAGCAGGTTAACGTTACTTCATGTGGGCGGTGCAGGTTAATGTTGCTTCATGTGGTTGGAGCAGGTTAAAGTTGCTTCATGTGGCTGGTGCAGGTTAATGTTGCTTCATGTGGTTGGTGCAGATTAAAGTTGCTTCATGTGGCTGGTGCAGGTTAATGTTGCTTCATGCGGTTGGTGCAGATTAAAGTTGCTTCATGTGGGTGGTGCAAGTTAAAGTTGCTTCATGTGGGTGGTGCAGGTTAACGACGCCTAATGTGGGTGGTGCAGGTTAATGTTGCTTCATGTGGGTGGTGCAGGTTAAAGTTGCTTCATGTGGTTGCAGGTTAAAGTTGCTTTATATGGGTGGTGCAAGTTAACTTAGCTTCATGTGGTTGGAGCAGGTTGAAGTTGCTTCCTGTGGTTGGTGCAAGTTGCTTCATGTGGTTGCAGCAGGTTAAAGTTGCTTCATGTGGGTGGAGCAGGTTGGAGTTACTTCATGTAGTTGGAGCAGGTTAACGTTACTTCATGTGGCTGGTGCAGGTTAATGTTGCTTCATGCGGTTGGTGCAGATTAAAGTTGCTTCATGTGGCTGGTGCAGGTTAATGTTGCTTCATGCGGTTGGTGCAGATTAAAGTTGCTTCATGTGGGTGGTGCAGGTTAAAGTTGCTTCATGTGGGTGGTGCAGGTTAACGATGCCTAATGTGGGTGGTGCAGGTTAAAGTTGCTTCATGTGGTTGCAGGTTAAAGTTGCTTTATATGGGTGGTGCAAGTTAACTTAGCTTCATGTGGTTGGAGCAGGTTGAAGTTGCTTCCTGTGGTTGGTGCAAGTTGCTTCATGTGGTTGCAGCAGGTTAAAGTTGCTTTATGTAGTTCCTGCCGGTTAAAGTTGCTATATGTGGTTGATGCAGGTTAATGTTGCTTCATGGTTGCAGCAGGTTAAAGTTGCTTCATGGTTGCAGCAGGTTAAAGTTGTTTTATGTGGTTGGTGCAGGTTAAAGTTGCTTCATGGTTGAAGCATGTTGAAGTTGCTTCATGTTGTTGCAGCAGGTTAAAGTTGATTGATATGGTTGCAGCAGGCTAAAGTTGCTTTATGTAGTTGCAGCCGGTTTAAGTTCCTTTATGTGGTTGATGCAGGTTAATGTTGCTTCATGGTTGCAGCAGGTTAAAGTTGTTTTATGTGGTTGGTGCAGATTAAAGTTGCTTCATGGTTGAAGCATGTTAAAGTTGATTGATATGGTTGCAGCAGGCTAAAGTTGCTTCATGTTATTCATGAAGGTTAAAGTTGCTTCGTTGCTCCAGTGGATTATTTGTCAGGTTTTTCTCACACAGCTTTCATAATTCCTGCTTTTTGTTTTTCATAGATAATCTGACAAACACACTAGTTTAGCGACATGACATCTCTTCATATCCGTCAACACTGTTTGTCTGATTGCTCTGTCGCGCTGACTAATGGTGAGCAGGGACATGACCAGTTGTTTCTGTGTTGACTCGTGAGTTTAAACCACAGCTTTCCTCATCAGAATCGGATTTCTGCCAATTGCGATAATTCCAATATAATATTTTGTTGCTACTTTCATGTGTGAAGTGGTTTTATGGTATGAATAGTGAGATGCAGCAGCATGGAAGCATCTGAGATTGCTAACCCCGCTCCGTTCTCCGCCTGCTAACACGCTGCTAACCCCGCTCCGTTAGCCACATGCTAGCATACTGCTAACTCTGCTCCGGAGCGCGCAGCTCATATCTTGGATCAGCGAGTATCCACAAACAGCAGTGTGAGCGCAGGTAGTGGTTTATCTGTGTGCCTCCGCTCAGCGTTTCACAGAGATGTTGCTACCCGACAGGCTAAGGGCTAACAACTTGAAGGTACGCGCGCTACCTAGCGCCGTTCTAGTTTCCACTTTGAGTTCACAGACTTTGTAACAAGACTGGCACACGGAGAAACGTTCAAACAAGCTGGAAAAGCCAATGAGAAACAACAGAGAAAAATTTTATTAAAAGTTTTCAAAATCTTTCACATTCACTTTCAGATTGCCCAATTTTTTCTCTTATATTGATGAAACTTTGATACATGAAGTTGTCCAAGTCGACTCGTGCAGGTTTGCTGTCTGTTGGAAAACCAGCTGAAGTATCGGGCTCAAACATGCTAATACCATCAATGCCACATGCAGACGCTCAAATAGAAACTTTAAGTATTGACGTTAGCATGTTAGCATCCAGAATCACAAATATTGTGCTGTTACAATGCTATCGTTTTCACTATATTTCACTGTTATTGAACATTGAATGAATTTCAATCTTTCAGTTTTAAAAACCATTTTGGCTTTTTATCCAACGGCTAATCGTTAGCATTGAGAATCCGATAGCTTGTAGCATGTTGACATGTTAGGTCATTTTAACCATTTGCTGTTTTATATGCATGTTCTCTATGCAGTTCTAAAGTTTTCATTTGTTCATTTGACTTATTCATTTGATTTATTGAATGACTAAACAATATTTATTAGCTTTTAATCACTTTCTGACGTTATACAATTTAGAGTTTACATTTTGAGGACTTTAGCTTTGTCTCTCGTCATTTGCTTTTTGTTAGCTTTAAACAAACCATCTGTTAAAAGCATTCTAACCTTTCAAACCAAAGCAAATTGACAATAGTCTTAGAACTGAGTGAGTGCCGGTTGAGCGGGGGCGTGGCCTCCGTTCACTGGCCCCGCCTCCTGATCAGAGCTACAGTGAGGTTATTGTGAGGAGATCAGAGCTCCGTCTGAATTTGCAGCACGGCAGTGTTCCTCCTCTCAGCTGACCGAATTAGGGTCCTGTGATTCCCCGTCTAAATATACTGCTGTGAGCCGTGAGGCAAACAGACCCACCAGACGCTCACGCTCTGTACGCCGAAGCACCGAACGCCATTAAATACACTTTTGTCTTAACAGCGTCAGCAGCATTTCTTTGTGTGACTCGGTGTTGAATGGAATCGTTTCTACGATGTAACTCTGCATCAACGCAGCAACAAAATCTAATTGTTTAGAATGTAGTGATGTTGTCTTGACGTTGTCTTCCAGCAGTGGAACAATAAAGTTTAATAAAGTGGCTGTTGGAGGTGACGTAGCATCGACACGGGAGGTGGAGGTGACAGTGTCAACACAGGAGGTAGAGGTGACGTAGTGTCGACACAGGACGTGGAGGGGACGTAGTGTCAACACAGGATGTAGAGGTGACGTAGTGTTGACACAGGAGGTGGAGGGGACGTAGTGTCAACACAGGATGTAGAGGTGACGTAGCATCGACACGGGAGGTGGAGGTGACATAGTGTCAACACAGGAGGTGGAGGTGACATAGTGTCAACACAGGAGGTAGAGGTGACGTAGTGTCGACACAGGACGTGGAGGGGACGTAGTGTCAACACAGGATGTAGAGGTGACGTAGTGTTGACACAGGAGGTGGAGGGGACGTAGTGTCAACACACGAGGTAGAGGTGACGTAGTGTTGACACAGTAGGTAGAGGTGACATAGCGTCAACACAGAGGCTGGTTGAGGTGACGTATCATTGAGACAGACACGGGTGGAGGTGACGTAGCATCAACACAGACTGGTGGTGTTGTAGTGTCAACAAAGAGGAGGTGAAAGTGACGTATCATCGACACAGAGGCTGGTGGTGACGTAGCGTCAATACAGGAGGTGGAGGTGATGTAGCACCAACACAGAGGCTGGTGGAGGTGATGTAGCATCAACACAGGAGGTGGAGGTGATGTGGCATTGACACAGAGGCAGGTGGAGGTGATGTAGTGCAAACACAGACTGTTTTTGGTGACGTTGCGTCGACACAGAGGCCGGGGTAGGTGACGTAGCGTTGACATAACGGCTGGTGGAGGGGACGTAGCATCAATACAGGAGGTGGAGGTGATGTAGCATCAACACAGAGGCTGGTGGAGGTGACCTAGTGTCGACACAGGTGGGTGAATGAGTGGAGACATGAATACTAGACAAATTATAGATGTGTTTATTGTCCACAGTGCAGTACCTGGGAGAACAATCAGACTCCACCATGTTATACTACGCCTAATCAACCTTCAGAGAAATCAGTTCTTTAAATAACTATTGTCAGCATCTCGTTCAGCCAACATGATTTATCGTCTTCTGACAGGAAGCCTCGTGAGCTGACAACACGTCGTCGTGTCGCCAACAGAAAGCAAACTCCGCCCACATTAAGATGGAAAAGTTGTCATTTAATTTTCGGTCCATGAAAGACGAGGACGTGAAGCACACAGGAAGCTGAAGGCAGAGTTGAGGTTTTCACCATCTTCTTTGAGGGAATGAGCGGTTCTGTTCTCTTCAAAACGAACAAAATGGCTTTCCAATAAAAACCATCAGGAATCTGTTCGACAACTCTACAAGTTGCACTCCTGTGTATTATGTTTTTTTGTGTGCGTTTCCACTCGTCTCATGAGAATTAGTTTATATGTGAAAACCTGGAATACCACTTTGCTAACACAGATATCTTTTTCTCCAGCACAGCGAGAGCTGAGTTGTCATGAGGACTCCATCATCCCTGCTGGGATTATTCAGCTGCGACACAGGCGCATGTTGCCATGACTTCACGTCTTCCTCCCGTTTCTGCTTCGGTGTTTCTTTATCCAGTGTGTTTCTCTGAAGCTCGGAGCTGCTGGATTGTCGGGTGACCCGCCGTCTGTGTTTGTTCACAGGTTCACCGCGGTCAGCACGATGACGGATGGAGATTACGACTACCTGATAAAGCTCCTCGCCCTGGGGGACTCCGGCGTGGGGAAGACCACGTTCCTGTACCGATATACAGACAACAAGTTCAACCCCAAGTTCATCACCACAGTGGGCATCGACTTCAGGGAAAAGAGAGTGGTGAGTTCCCCCTCTGCAGCGGAGGCACGAGGCCAGGGATCGTCCACGTGTTGAGATCCGCTCCTCGCTACCAAAACCCCAAGGAATCCAAACAGAGGAAGCAGAATGAAGAGCTTCACTCGGTGCGGACGGAATCGCTCTGTTTCACCCGGATGTTTGAAACTGACTCTAAAAAGCTGTGATGACAGTGTTAAATAAACAGCTAAAAACAAATAGTCTAAACAGATACACCTGTCTAAAGCCACAAAATCAACTGCAAAGAACGCCTGGAAAATGTAAAACAGCTTAAATAACTAAATGTGCTGAAACGGTGCTTGAATAGCTTTAAAAGGTCAAACTGCTGAAACGGATAAAACCTGAAATTGGCTGAAAAACATCTACTTTTCTAAAAGTGGCTGAATCGGGGAAACCAGCACACGTCGCTAAAACTGCTTCCAAACTGCTGAAACTTTTAAAGTCCCTCTCCCAGAATCCACACGGGAAAAATGAAACATGTAGATCCAGTTTTAGTCGTTGACGTCCATCTTGAATACGTTGTCAAAACCTTTCTGGAGGAGGTTCCTCATCACACTCGGACCAACATTAACATTACAACAATATTTCCAGCATTTATATTTCGGGAAAGAGAGCCGGGTTTGTTGAGATCTTCCTTCCTTGTTGACAGATTCCTGAAGCAAGATCCCGTTTGTCCACTGGACAATGTTTCAGACTTTTCTCGTGGCTTGAAGAGTCTTACTTTGAGAAAGTCTGGATTTGTTTCACCCTGAATCGGTCAAATGTTGATATTCTGGCCAGAGCTGCCGCGGCAGGTTTTACCAAGATGGCGTCAGTCAGGAAACAGAAGCAGTTTGATGGGGACAGATTCTGGTTTGTCTGTAAACATAGTGATGGTCTTGTTTTGGTGTGGTGCTTGATTCAGAAGTCACACCTTTATGAGAAGGAGAGTTTAAGGATTGTTTCTGGTAGAGGAACTTTAAATCAGACTTAATGACACAAAAGTGGTAGCGCAGCTAAAATGACAGAATAAACGACTAAAATCACAAAGGTCACTCAACCGACTGGAAATGGTGAAATAAAGTAAAATAGCTAAAAATTTCTAAAACCGTGAAATTATTGAAGCTGTAATAAAATGCCAGCAACTCTTAATTACACTTCTTAAATGTCGTGTATTCAACATAAATTGCAGTTTTGATGACTGTATAAAAACAATGCATTCCGCTGGATAAGCTGTCTGATGTGATCCTGGTTCAGAACGTGGCTGAAGCTCCGCCGTTAGTCACAAAGCTTGCAGGCCTCTGGGTGAGGGAGCTGACAAGAAAGTATTCTTCTCACAACTTTCTGACTTCTTTTCTGCTACCACTCAGGTGACGGAGGTCCGGTTACTATAGTTACTGTGGTTTTATGAAATAATAAACAGTAGGTCAGGTTAGGTCTGGATATTCTGTTGCTTTTCTCCCACAGTGGCTGTGAGCTGAGTCACACTCCACTGATTCAATCGGATCCTTCTCAGAACAAAACGTCTGAATACATTTCATGCAACAACAGGAACACAGTAGTTTAATAAGACAGCAGTTGTTCCGCTATAATGAGTAAAATCTGTGAACAACTCCATAAGTGTAAAGACTCAAACTCTGGTCACCATCATTAGTGACGCAAACTCTGGTCACCATCATTAGAGACATCGACTCTGGTCACCATCATTAGAGACACCGACTCTGATCACCATCATTAGAGACACCGACTCTGGTCACCATCATCAGAGACATAGACTCTGGTCACCATCATAGTGACATAGACCCTGGTCACCATCATTAGAGACACCGACTCTGGTCACCATCATTAGAGACATAGACTCTGGTCACCATCATAGTGACATAGACCCTGGTCACCATCATTAGAGACATCGACTCTGGTCACCATCATTAGAGACATAGACTCTGGTCACCATCATCAGAGACATAGACTCTGGTCACCATCATAGTGACATAGACCCTGGTCACCATCATTAGAGACACCGACTCTGGTCACCATCATTAGAGACATAGACTCTGGTCACCATCATAGTGACATAGACCCTGGTCACCATCATTAGAGACATCGACTCTGGTCACCATCATTAGAGACACCGACTCTGGTCACCATCATTAGAGACATAGACTCTGGTCACCATCATTAGAGACACCGACTCTGGTCACCATCATCAGAGACATAGACTCTGGTCACCATCATTAGAGACATAGACTCTGGTCACCATCATTAGAGACATAGACTCTGGTCACCATCATTAGAGACACCGACTCTGGTCACCATCATCAGAGACATAGACTCTGGTCACCATCATTAGAGACATAGACTCTGGTCACCATCATTAGAGACACAGACCCTGGTCACCATCATTAGTGAAATAGACTCTGGTCACCATCATAAGCGACATAGACCCAGGTCACCATAATTAGAGACATAGACTCTGGTCACCATCATTAGTGATACAGACTCTGGTCACATTCATTAGTGATATAGACCCAGGTCACCATCATTAGAGACATAGACTCTGGTCACCATCATTAGTGATACAGACTCTGGTCACATTCATTAGTGACATAGACTCTGGGCACCATCATAAGTTACACAGACTCTGGTCACCATCATTAGTGTAAAGACCCTGGTCACCATCATTAGTGACATAAGGCGTGTTTCCACCACACAAACGGTGCAGGAATGGACTGGTATAGTCCGTTACGATTCAGGTTTTCATCGCAAGAATTTGGGATTTTCCTGAAAATACTGCTCCAAAGGTGGACGCTTTTCCGCTACCCCTCCGTCGGGGTACTCCTGACCATGGAAAGGGTCTGAGTTTGAGGAGCCGTTTGCTGATTGGTCAGTGATTTACTACACACCCTCAATATTTTAATATGTGGGCTGTATGAATCCTCCGTTGTTAACATATTCAGCTTTGCACCGGTTGTTTTTTTCATTTAGTTTTTTGCTGCGCAACTTTCATGTTGATCCCTAAAGATCAGACGCGAGGCAGGACAGAGACGCTACGGCCGTATTCGATGCGCTACCGAGACACAGACTCTGGTCACCATCATTAATGACATAGACTCTGATCACCATCATTAGTGACATAGACCCTGGTCACCATCATTAGAGACATAAACTCTGGTCCAGGGTCCAACCAACACTCCAGTGAAACTTACCAACACACCAGAGTAAAACTCACCAACACACCAGAGTAAAACTCACCAACACACCAGAGTAGAAATCACCAATACGACAGAGTAAAAATCACCAGCACACGGGGAAGAAAGAAACCAAAAGTGATGGAAAAAAGTTTAGAGATCGTGAAAAGACTGAATGAAAACGGCAGCAACAGGCAGCTTCTCCTTGTAGACCATGTGATGCACATTTCATTCCAACATGTTAGAAAAGTCTCACCCAGTGTTCAACATACCGTCAGTATTCAGGTGGTCCCAGTCTCCATGTCCTACTTGTTGCACAATGCGGATTTCAATGTCCTCCATATGCAGCAGGCCCATCACATTCTAACCTTTCATGCATGCAAGACAATTAGTTTATTCTATAGCCCACGCACACACACACACACACACACACATGCACACGCACGCAAGCACGCACGCACGCACGCACACACACACACACATGCACACACACACACACATGCACACACACACACACACGCAGACCAGCCTTCAACTCCCTTGTGAACCCAAAGTGTCCAGTGATCCTCTGGTTTAGCTTTAGCTTGCTACTCCTCAAAGTTCCTCCTCCTCCTGTCTGGAGCACATGGCTCGTTTGCTTACAGCAGGACTCCTGCAGACTCTTACCGTCAGTTGTAAATGAAGTTCATCGCCAGATACTTTTGGACAAATAAAACCCTTGAGTGATTAGCGCCTGCTCTGATTGAAAGTCCAGAATACAAAGCTTGTAGCTCGCTGTGTCCATGCTCGCTGGCTGGAGTCACGTCGCAGCAGTCCGTGCGGCTTCATTGCCAACAGTGGATTCGATTCAGCACATGTATAATTGAACTAACAGCAGCAGAGACAGTGGTATAGATAACATTCAGTGTTGTATTTTTAACCACAGCAATAAATTTACTCTGACATGAAGCTGAGAAAAAGGACATGAGGTCCCATCCCTCTTCATGTTTGGCTAACCCTCTTTCCTCTCCTCTGATTGGCTGTGGGACAAAAATTCCATACTCTGATTAGTTGTCGCCTGCTGAGAGCACGACTGACATGGTACTGATCCAATCATGCCAATGCTATTCTCAGCCTGCGCTCATATCATTACAATTTTATATTACTTTAATATTTATATTGAAACTGAAAATGTGAAATTTAAAACACTCACTCAGTCATTGTGTCTCAAGTCAAGGCAAGTCCTGAGTCGTTAACTTCCAAGTCCATGTCAAGTCACAAGTCATCAAAACAGGGACTGGAGTCGACGAGTCGAGGTCACATGATTGAAGTCCCCATCTCTGGTATTTCATGGCCAGGTTAAAGTTGAACAAGAGTTTCCATAGTTTTGCACCTTGTTACTATTGGTAGCTCTTTGAGAAATAGTCTCGTATGTTGGTTTTTGTGTTTGAAATCATCAGAATGATTAGTTACATTTCAGTACAAAGAGCTTGGAGCGTCAAAGGTCATTCAGGGGCTGGTGCCTGTAACTCATGGCTCTGGGGAATGATGGTTGAAATAAGAAGGACGTTTTGAGGAATGCAGTTGGAATTTCACGATTCAGGCTTCGAGTTGAACAATAATACACACCCAACAATAAGGCTTTTCCAGTAAGACCCCCATCACACCCTTGGCAACACACAAGTGACATTTGACGAGTTAAAAGAAATGAAGATGGATGAGTTTGCCAAAGGAACTGATAATCGTGGCATTTGTGTGGAAATACGTCATTGTTACCCAGAATTATTCAACCCTACACCTGCTTCAGGGAAACTTCACGGTGTTAAGCAAAAGCATTATGTAAAGTATTTCACAGCTTGATCAGTTTGAACACAGTCAACGTCATTTGTAATATTGATCCATCCACATACTCACACATTAGTGGTGATGGTTGCCATGCCAGGTATTGGCACACCATTAGATGCACTGTGGGGATCCAGTGCTAAAGAACAACCCCTCTGCAGGTTGATGGGGAATCGAACCTCCAACTTACGGATTGCCAGACTGTTTACTTCTTTGTGATTTCTTACCTCATATGGTTCAAGTGGTACCGTTTATGTAGTGTTTTGGCAGTTTGGATATCGATAATGATTAATAATTATCAGAGATAGTTATTAATTATTTGAATGAAAATTGATTCCGATCTGCATCAGATATGTCGGGAGCACCGCCTGTTTAACAGGAAATGATAGACAATTTACTTATATCAGTCTCAAACGCTATACTAAACAACTCATTTGGAATTTGAATTAATAGTTAGATTAATTACAATTACCAAAATTAACAGTAAAGCTTGAAGGATTTTGAAGTTTCTGACACAGAAGAGGTCGACATTTCATTCACCTTTGTGCTCATTATAATTAGACAGCAAGTACAATTCCCAAAATTGTATTTCTTTACAATGAAAACAAATAAAACACAGATTCTAACTACCTAAATAGAGGTTGATGTGTGTAGGTGTGTGTGAGCAGCTCACCTCCTCGCAGAGCAGGAGCAAAGAGATGAATCTCTCCAAAGGCTTTTGATAAGGTGGGGGCATTTCAAGGTGTCGAATCCAGAGGGACCCAACCAATCCGTGACTGGCTGAGGGCATGGGGGCAGTCAGTGTCCCTGAGGAGGGAAGGGGGGGGATTCCCATGGGGCTGCAATGGCTGCAGGACCCCCTGCTGGGTGTCGGGCAGATTCCTGCATCAGACTCCACATGTCATGACCTCATATACAAATGAAGATTGTCTTTCATTAGAAATTAACCAACTTTTCTGTGGTCTTGTGATTTCCCAACACTGTTCTACGTCCTGACTAAATACAGTCGAGAACAGACAAATAGTTCATTACTGTTTGTCAGAAGCGTGAATGAAAAGTGGCCAGGAGGGAAGACGTGGTTGACTTTGACTGAACGGATGACTGGTTTTAGATGTTTACAGAATCTCAAAGGTCACAGATCATCCACTGGCTCTATCGTAACATTAGGGCCAATCATGGACTACATTTCATCCACCAATGTATGAAACACGCAGGATCTAATGCATGTAGCAGAACACCTCGCAACTCCCAACGTTTCCTCAAGCTCCTGAAAAATCTGTCGTCTCTTTTCACTAAAATACACCAAGTGTCAACATTTTCTTGCTGAGGCAAAGGTCATTTAGCACCTGCGAAACTGAACGGAAACATTTAGAGGAACCTGACTACTGTGAAGATGATCTGTGTGAACTCGTGTTCGAACTGCGACGTGTCTCATCTGGGAGAGTCGGGAGGTGTGAATGATGCCTGAGGCTTCCTGCATTAGATAAGAGATCATAAGACACTCGTTGTCAGTGTCAACGCGCGTCTGAATCTTACTGACCGGGACTTTCACTACACTGAACCACTTAAAACACTTGGGGTACCAGGAGAACACGATTCTGGAGATTCAGTATTCCTGCTAGAATCAGGAGTTTGGTAATATTCCATCAGTGGAATCTCATCTCGATGTTCTTCTACTAGAGGAAGGGTCTACGACAGGTCCTTAGCTGTGAAAAACTGTTCATGTGATCACTATTATTAGTGTCGGTGAACAAGCAGTTAAGCAACGAGGAAAACAGGAGGTTATTGAAGAAGGGGTTTTTAATTACCACAAAATATAAGAATATACAAACTTTACAAAGTTTCTTTGCTTATAAAAGGAGTCAACAAAACTAACTCAAATAACCTGTGGTGTTGACACAACAAACTGAGCCATGAGGGAGTCTATATATCTATACAGTGGCTGGGTAAAACCAACTAAGCCGCAAGGGGGGAACATGAATGACTAACACAGAACTAATAGTGGGGAAACTACCTGAAGTCAAAACCCCCTCAACCCCCCAACAAGTGGTATGGCTGATTGCTTGGGCGAAGTTTCTTCTGGCAGGTTTGTAGTTCAGCGCATTCCCCTGACCCGGAGGCGATCCTGGCTTTGAGCAGCGACCGTACAGTTCCATGAAACCGGGGCTTCTGATTTGGGAACACCCTGGAGGTTTTGGTTGGTAGTACAGCTTCTGGTTCAGACTGAGAAGTATATTTGAATGGACCCTGTCTGATAATGTTCACATGAAGCACTTTCATTCTGATCAAATGTGCACTCACATCATTTATGTCCATGTCATGGCAGCTACTGTTCGACACGTCTTCCCCTTTAACATGTCCTACAGTCCTGTCAATCTGCCAGTCTGAACTGAGTTGTCTCTTTCTTTTCAGATCTACACAGCATCCAACCCCAACGGTACGACCACGGGGAAGACCTTCAAGGTTCACCTTCAGCTCTGGGACACAGCTGGACAGGAAAGGTGGGCTGCTTGTCCAACTTGGGACCGAGGGTTTGGGTTTTTCTACAACATTTGGATTTAGAGGGGGGATTGAGGGACCCTATGTAAAACATTGGTAGACTCATGTATCTGTCCGTCTGTCACTGATAGTATCTCGGACCGGACCTTAAAGTAACAGAATTTTTCAAGAAGTCCAAACTATTTTGGACGGAGGCACAAAGTTCATGTTTTAAGCTGCAGTTCCCTTTTGACTGCTCGGTCCTGAAGCTTGCTTCAAACACAAGAATTACATTTGTTATAATTCATCGCTTGAATATCTGTTAGTACTGAATATCTAATAGTAGTAATCACACCATTTGCAAAATACCGAGAATTAATGAAGTAGACACATTTTTACATTTAACCTGTTGAAATGGTAAACCTTGTGTCTCTTGATGCTGACCCAACGGTTGGTAAAACATCATCATGATAAAAGAATAGAAAAGAGAACACAAAAAATGTCATTTGATACAGCCTGTCTTTAGTAGGACCGATGTCTTTAAATGGTATGTTACTATGTAGTAATCTTTATAACATTAAATGGCTAAAATAAAAATGTTTCATATTATATTGTTTTATATTATTTATTATGCTATATTTATAATATTGATATTTATAATAGCTTACATTTTTTTCCAGAGCTACTTTTGCATGGGTATATAAGTTATTACCTGTCGTTCTTTGAACTCCTTCTGCAGGACTGGGTGGTTGTCCTTCAGGTGTTTAGCCTGGTTAGTAGTGTTTCCACCCTTGGCCAGACATGTTCTCAAACACCGTTTGCACAGTGGTGCTTCGGTGTTGATGGAGACACTGTGCTCATTTGGTTTGAAGCCAAAGTACTTCCATATAGCACTTCGAGCACCTGTTTTTTCTACAAGTTGCAGCCTTGTGGATGTGTCAGCAGCCATTGTTTGTCTCTCTCTCTCTCTCTCTCTCTCTCTCTCTCTCTCTCTCTCTCTCTCTCTCTCTCTCTCTCTCTCTCTCTCGCCAGACTCTTGCTCTTTGCTGCTCCGTTAGTGATGCACTATTTCTTTTTACGGAGTTTCCACGGGTCGTTTGAGTCAGTTTCGCATGCGCACTCTCACATGGACGCAAACGCCATGTCATTTACGCGTGCGCATCCGGTATTCTTTTCAAAGTACAAGCTCGGTTGGGGGAAGATTGTTTTGAAAATACGTTGTTTTGACTTTTATTTTGAAGTTTTGTAGGTCGAGTATGAAGTGCTTATTAAGTTGCGGATTTCGGGTCGGAGCTCGGGAGAGCGCTCACGCACCCCGTCTCGGAGAAACCGGAGTGCAAAAAAATAAAATAAAATAAAAAAAGAAACCGAGGCGCTGTTTTCCGCACTTTCGATTGTCCAAAACATCCCGTAACCCCCCTCCCCCCCACGATCCAGTAAAGAGCTGTCAATATCTCGTGCGCACCCTCCGTCAACGATGGCTCTCCTCGAGACCCCCCGGTCATTCGCCACGCTGCCACGTCTACGAAATCCATAGTGAATGAAAGTCAGAAAGCGGAGCAGCCGGCTGACGCTTCCCCCACCGAGAGACTGACTCTCCTCGGTGCAAATTACAACACAGTGACGCTGCGCGGCGACGTGAAAAAAAAGCTACGGGTACCGGCCGGGCCCAGTTTAGTGTCGTTTTAAAGGCGTCAGTAGCGCGATACCAATACAGTACCGTTATACCGAACAACCCTAATTCACACTGAGGTGATCTGTGCAATTATCACAAAGGGCCCCATCATCTGCAAAGAGCAGCAGCGCCCCCTGTTGGTTCCTACCTTCTAACCCTTCCGAGAAGAATTCCCATTCTTGGTGGATCCAATAACCTCAGGCTCGCATCCTAAACTGACCCACGCACATTTTATGGGAGAATTAAAGTTGTTGAAGTTGTGAGTAATGTGTGAGTAGAAACTTCCCTCGGTAAGGTCTCTTCAGTTTCACATTACGAGACGCAGGATCGTATCCAACGAGGCGTGTGTGTGTGTGTGTGTGTGTGTGTGTGTGTGTGTGTGTGTGTGTGTGTGTGTGTGTGTCTGTGTGTGTGTGTGTGTGTGTGTGTGTGTGTGTGTGTGTGGAAGAGTATGTGTGTGTGTGTGTGCTTTTTAATTGAACTCCAGTTTGATCAGTTGATTGTGTTTACGAAGGCCTGATGAGTCACTGCAGGATGACTCAGGGTCGGTTATGTAACTTTAACGGCCTTTATTCAGCTGAGTGTGACGGGACGGACTCGCTTTTTCATAAAATTATCTTTACATTCATTTCAACACGCCGCTGAAGTCATTATTCCACCTGTGAGCTTCGTCCTGAGAGTCGTTGTCCTGTATGGATATTAAATAGTGTTACGCAGAATTATTTCTTTGCTGAAGTCATATTCAGAAATCTAGCATGCTGTACGGGTCGAACATTAACGTCGGTCTTTGTCGTTATAAAGAAGCTCAGAACATCATCAGGCTGACGGATGAGGGGGTGAAACAGATGCGTGATGGAGGCACGGATAAGAGCCCAGCTGTGCAATATGAACACCATGATGCTAAACATGTAGCCACGAGCTCACGTTAAGGTTTTTCTTACTGTCGTATACAAACAAACAATCTACTTAAACAAACTAATATTCTTAAAAAACACACGTAGATCCATTTATTGGTTTATTTACCAAAGTCAGTTCATATTAAGAAATGTTGCCTCTTGCATCAAAAAAATGTGATTAATGAAGCTGATGATCCAGATTAAGACTGTTTATCAGTGTTTGGATGATTTGTAGTATTTGCTGCTGCTGATTCCCACTTTGACTCGGTTGGTTTGAAGCTGTCTGTGGATCTTCATGCAGTTTCTCCGTGCGGTCGCGTGTTTTTGTGTTTCAGGTTTCGCAGCCTGACGACGGCGTTCTTCCGGGACGCCATGGGCTTCCTGCTGATGTTCGACCTCACCAGCCAGCAGAGCTTCCTCAACGTCAGGAACTGGATGAGTACGTCAGCCACCTGCTCTGCTCCACAGTCCTTTATACTGCATTAAACACTTTCAAAAAAAGTACCTGATAAAAAGGTGTTGTTCGGAGGGACTTTCATTAGTTTACGCCGGTGTAAATGTTGTGTTTCCATACGTTATTTTGTTTTGCGTGGGATTGCAGGTCAGCTACAGGCCAACGCCTACTGTGAGAACCCGGACATCGTGCTGGTGGGGAACAAGGCGGACCTGGCCGACCAGCGAGAAGTTCAGGAGAAGCAGGCCAAGGAGCTGGCCGACAAATACGGGCAAGTTGTTTTTGTGTTTTGCACCTTTTGGCTTCTGCAGCCAAACCTCTGCTGAAGGGACGGTGTCCCCGTCTGATGGTTTCCCACCGAGCAAGCAACGTCCATAGACGTCCAAGACACGTCGGTCCGTCCGTCCAGGCCATAATCCGGACGTCTATTTGACACCAGAATTAGTTGAGAAATGACATGAGAATGATGGACATTGAAGACAGCCAGAATCAGTTGAAAGGTCACAAGCTGCCTTTTAAGTCCAACTGCCTGCATAATTATTGATTTGTGGTTAAATAAAGGGGAGGAGATCATGACTGGTAAGAGGAGACCGCATGTGAAGTTTCATACAAACTGCCTAATGTCTGAGTTATGACTATTTTCTGTTTTGCTCACGAGGCAGTGAACTTTTAAGTCTCCATGGAGAAACTCGCCACTTTGATAAGCTTTCATCTTCTGGCGCACTGGTTAGTGCTCTTGCCTCACAGAGAGAAGGTTGTGGGTTCAAATCCAGCAGGAGATCTTTTTTGGAGTTTGCTTGTGTGTGCTCTGCCACACAAGCATGGGATTCATGTGATTCAATGAATTGCTAACTGGTGACACTAAATTGCCCCAAAGGGTGTGTCCTGTGAAAGACCAATGACTTGTTCTCATTCTGAATTAAACGTATTTTAAATACAACGTCCAAGAAAGACGTCGACAGAACTTTCATCCTGGCTCCTCTGAGGACGTCTTCTGGACGTATAGAGACGACATGATTTGGACTTTTTGCTCAGGGGGTTCAAGTTTCACTCCGGACCAGAACCGATTTACACCTCCTGCTCACAGAGTCGGCCTTCCCTGTCAAACCTCAGGGTCTTTATCACACGTCAGGTCGGATGTATTCAGGCTACGCTCTTTGTTTTCTCTCACGTCACGTTTGACGTCTCAAAGATTTCTCAACCACTTCCTGTTAGCCGAGGCAGAAGATGTTTTACTTGTGACTCCGTTCAGACACGATCTTCAGTCAGTTCCAGGAAGTGTTGGTCTCTGGTGAACGGCCAGAACCGTCCCACCAGCAGGGCCGTCACAAGTACTTGAAAGGCATACTTGAGTAAAAGTAACAATACTTTGTTTGAAATCTACTTTGGTGAAAGTGAAAGTCGCCCATAAAATAATCACTTGAGTAAATGTCCTTAAGTACCTCATACATAATGTACTTAAGTACCAAAAGTAAAAGTGCACAACCAGAAATATGTTTCATCATTACAAGCCGCCGACCTGCCTAAACCTTATGTCAGCACATATATATACAAAAAACATTATCTAGAATACACAACCTCGCTGAGCAGAACTCGTCCTGAACACGTCTACGTTTTTTGTACGTCTTTCCTGGACATTGCATGGACGTCTTGTCTAGATGTCATATGAACGTCAATTTAAAAAAAAAAAAAAAGTGTGACTCCAATAACTCAAACCTCCTGTGTGACTGAATCATGTCAAAACCACAACCTGCCAGTCGGGCTGCTTTATCATGCAAATTAACTTATGAGATACTTTACCACGCATCGACAAAACAATAATTGACACCACACACACACACACAAACACACGACAATCAAAATGGTCCAGACTACCGGAGCTCCTGTCCTCAGCACCATCTTATACAACACAGAGCTAAATATTGATAATACAGTTTATACACGTTACCTTCAGACAGAAGGACGACCGGTCTGGATCAGCCTCCTGCTCAACTCGCCTGTTTGCTGCTCCTCAGAGTCACACCATTATGTTTCTTTGTAAATCTGAAGTTACGAGAAGGTTCTCCTGTTTCCTTTTAGAGGCGGCAGTACCGTATGTTTACAGACTGTAAGTCGCTCCGGAGTATAAGTCGCACTGTTAAAAAAATGTGTCATGAAGCTCTGACACCCGGACAGAACAGGACAGGTGCTCACCGTAACACCAGCTGTGTTTGATATATAACTCGTTCCTGTCGCATTACCAGACAAACTATGAAAAAAAAGTGTGACCTATAGTCTGGAAATTACGGTAAATATGATTCAGCACCATGTATAACCGGGTGTCTGATTTAAAGTGACCAAAACTACACTTCCTAAAAGTAAACAGACACGCGACACCTCCATTTCCCATAATGCATAATTTTTTCAGACGAATGCACGACGGCAGTCCGTTATTCCAAACGTGATGAAACAGTCATACTATTATATTCATGTTTTACTTTGTAGTGAGTCACGGCTGTATCCTGCGGAAATGCAATGTAGTAAAAGTATCTTTTAGTTTTCTTAATGTAACGAAGTAAAAGTGAAGTTGTAATGAATTTAAAAACTCAAGTGAAGTACAGATACTCCCAAAAACTACTTAAGTACTGTAACTAAGTCATTTTACTTTGTTCCTTTACACCGCAGCCCACCAGTAAAAAGCTCAGAAACAACTGCCGCCACATCAAGGAGCTGCAGTTCACAGTTTGTCCACTGGAAGTCGCTCCGATCCATGAGAGTTCGGGATCACAATGTTGGTAGTAGAAAGTTGAGGGACGTAGCCGTGGAAGCTAGCCGCTCGGCGATTTGTGTTAGCTTTCCAGCTGTCGTTCTCGGGAATGTTTCTTCGCGATGACGTCGTCTTCACGGGACGTCTTTGTCGGGAGGAATGGTTGAGACAGTTTTCCCCGACTCAGCATCTGCGGGATTAAAAGCAGTCGTACTCACGATAGCGTCGCCTGTCAGCCGATACCGAGCTCACGCTCAGAGGTCTGGAGGAGTCCACCTCTCTGGATGCGTCACAGTTTATGGAGTTGGTTGTCCTCAGAACCAAATGGGTAACACATTAAATGTTGTGCTTGGTTCCGCTCAGGATCCCGTACTTCGAGACCAGCGCCGCGACGGGAGCGGAGGTGGACAAGGCGGTGATCACGCTGCTGGACCTGGTGATGAAGAGGATGGAGCAGTGTGTTGACAAACCGCCTGCCGAGCCCGCCAACGGCAACGGGGCCACGAAGCTCGACGACGCGCAGCCCAACGAAAAGAAATGTGCATGTTAGGTCAAGAGGCGATCGGGGACCACCACCGGTCACCACTCCTCCCGTCGTCCCTCCTTTCTTTCTCCACGTTCGCCACACTTTTGTCGTCCACGCTCTCTCTTTGTCCCGGTCTGTCAGTTTTCATACCACGTGTCCTCATCTTGTCCCCCAATTCACTCCCTTCTCCTGAAAACTCACCCTGAGCCGTCTTCTCCTCCTTCTCCTCCAACTGTCTGCCTCTCTGACAATGAAACAACTCTCGCTCCCTCTAGTGGACATGTGGGGTAACGCAGTGGCAGGCCTGTCTGCCTTTCAGAGGAAATGAAAACCGGCGTGAGCGGTTTCATCTGTCAGAAAACATAACGTGCCTCAGCGAGAACATGCAGCCTGGAATACAGCGTCAATCCTCCCAGTCTCTCTGTTTGGAGGCACTTTGAATCCTTCGGATGGACCGAAACACTAAAAAGAAAAACGTGCTGAGAACTTTAAGTTGATGCTTGGAACTTTAATTTGGCCTCGTTCCTTGATAGTTGCTTTTCAGCTGTTAACAGGGGAAAAAAGATTGTCCTTGATGGGTTAATACCCGGCTGAGTGTCTGTGGAAGTGAAGCTGTGGTCCTTTCCTGAAGGATGGCAGCGTTTGTTTTGACCTGTCGCCCTGTTTTCTACGCGGTACCTGCAGTTACCGCGTTGGATGTGTTTCTCTCGTGTTCACAGTGGTTTTCTTCTTTAACAGATGTGCCAACAAGTAGCTTCAAGTGTTCCTGGACAGTCAACCAATCACCAGGCCGTGGCCATTAGAACATAGTACAGATCAATTCAGTACCATGAGCTAAGATGCAAATATCTTCTTTTCGAGGAGTTTCTAAACCAAAACTGGCAAAAGTAGAAAGTTGTGTCGATGGCGTTTTTTTTTCTTTCTTTCTTCTAAACCGAATTGTTGAGCGGTTAAACTTCACACACTCTGAAATCAGTGTTCCTGTTTAGCTCCTCCGTGTCAGCAGCATGTGAATGTCCACTACGGTTCTTTTTGAGTGTCTTTGAACAGTTTACAGTGTTTTTCGGTAACTTAAATGAGGGGGAAGTTTTCGGACCGTTAAACGCTGACCAGCTCACCACAGCAGCTCCGTCCGCGCCAGTCGTTGCTTCATGTGCCAATACTTCGTCCATCGCCTTCCTCAAGGCGAAGTACATCTGCAGAGAACTGCCGCGTGAGAGAAGTGACGACTTTGCGTATCTTAACGTTACATGTACAGCCTTAGAGACGTTCTCGCTACTTCTCAGCCCAACTTAATACACCGATCGATATCAGTCTACTGTGTTCTTTAAAATCGTGTCAAAGACAAGTCGTCTCGTAAAGTCGGCGGGCGACTCCGTCGGCGGGCCCGGTAGTACCGGGTCCGACCACAAGGTGGTGGTTTTAGCTGGACGCTCGCTCCTGTTTTCGTCTTAAGCCGATGGAAACCCGTGACTCCACTGGACAGTCGCTGCCGTTGCACGAAGAGAAGAAACAATGTCAGTGAGTTGAGCAACGACGTCGCGAGGCTTTGGAATAAATTCGCATTCTCGTCCCCAAAAAGAGTCAGGTGACGTTCTCATTTCAGCAGATTAACGTTGGATTACACAGGAAAGAGAGATTTCTATGAAAAGAGAGTCAAGTCCTCCGCTACATTTTTATTTACAGAGCCTGCATTTACATTTCTGTGCGACTTGATTTTTTTATTGCTTTAGTGTTTTTAAACCCAACGGTCCAGTAAAAGGAAAAATTGGCAATCTTTATAAAAAAAAAAATAAAAATACTTCAGTATTCAGAAAACACATATTAATGTAAAAGCACAGTGTAATAACAGGTTTGCCTCAAAGTTGAATGACATAAACAATTTCTTTTAATGTTCTGGTGCTTAAAGGTACAACACTTTTGACCACTGGGTGGTGGTAGTGAGTCGCTGTAGCGTCCAGTCTGGCTTTTATTTATTTATTTTTTTTTTTCTTTTAGTTCATTCACTGGTCAGGCTATTCCTGACACTGTTACCACTGGTATCTTTGCAATTTGTACTTTTCTGTTCAAATGGATAGAATTTACAGGTTTTATTTATTCAATCGATACAGAAAAACTCTTTCATTGACAAGGTGCAGGTTTTTTTGTCTCTCTTCATCTCATGTCTGTATGAGCGTGTTTAAGAAGCAGCTCTTTAGCAGGATGCTGCCGCCGCCATGCCTCGTTATAAAGCTGGTATTATTGACTCTGACAGAGCGGTGGAGGTAGAGCGGTGGAGGTAGAGTGGTGGAGGCAGCCCTGATGTGCACCTCGCTTCGGTTTTATTGTGGCAGTCTACAGATGCTTCCTGTCTCAGCTTTGGTGGTTTTGTCTTGACATGCAGTCCGAACGCTGCACAGTCCCCCCCCCCCCCCCCCCCCCCCCATAAGGCCACATGATGAGATCATTAAGAGTGAATTCAAACGCCACCGTGATCCTTCCTCTCAGCGCCACAACATCCGTCTACTGTCCCTCCATCAAGACGTTTCTCAGAAAAACCTTCGCGGTCGTCCGCTGATGGATCTTCGGTTTTGAACTTCGGTGCCACTTTTCATCCCTGAGGCACGTCAGATTCCACTGAACTGCGTTTGTAGCACGTTGATTCATTCGACCTCTGACCTCTGAGGGTCTGAACCGATGGTCTGCTTCCAGTTCTCGTCTCGTCCTCTGGTCCCAACGAGCCGATCGGGTCGTTCCATATGGGCCGAACTGGACAGCGAGCGTTATGCCATCAAGAGAAGAATCTCAATGTTCTGAATACTCCTAAAAATCACAGAGAACAGTAACTTTATCATTTCTGTATATCTAAAATCTCATCGTGTCCATTATCACATTTGTTCTAGTTTTACGGAGGCGATTTCTCCCCGGACCTTCTCTGGTCTCTGATTGGTCAAACCATGAGAGTGAAGTCACTGGAGGACCGTCAGCTTTAGGATCTCAGCTTCCTGGACTCAGTTCTCTCTCTCTCTCTCTCTCTCTCTCTCTATCTCTTTCTCTCTTTCTCTCTCTCTCTCTCTCTCTCTCTCTCTCTGACCTCCCCTCTCACGTTGCTCATCGTCTTTCCGTCGAATTCGTAGCGCATGTTTGTGCCTTTTTGCTTCACCTCAGTCTCCGGCCGTTCCGCCATCTTGAACCGTCTCGTACCTGAAACGCTCCTCACACTCTCGAGTGTCGTTTTCACTGAAAGTTTACACTGTTTGCAGTCATGTTTGTGCCTGTTTCTAAAAAAAAAAAAAAAATTCAAAAAACAAAACAAACAAAAAAAACCCTCTTCTGTCTGATCCTCCGTAAACTTTGTGAGCTACTGAATATTTTATTGCATTATTGATTCTAGATTACACGGCAGAGGCGGCTAACGAGACGTTGTGTTGGTATATTCTCCAGATGACGGATCAGTCCGAGTACCTCTCAGAGTTTTTATTTTTGGAAATCCTCTCTGATGCCTGCGGTGGGTTTGTACTCGTTCCTTCGGTTCTCTCTGTGTGTATCGATGCCTGTGTGTGTTTGCTGCATGTTTGACACCCTGAGAATGGAACGACGCGTGATGCATTCAGTGTTTCTGATCCCAGAGCTGCAAATAAATTTGTTGGGTTTTACCCTGCGTGGTTTCATTTCGTCTCCCGTTGAACTCCCTGCAGATTGACGAAGGCCGTCGGTCCTCGGACGCAGAGCGTCGGGTCGACTTTGTCGTCGGAAACACGTCTGATGTCCAGGCTGCTGTTTTGGGACAGACGTTCCTTAATTCTCATCCAGACATTAAGTTCACAGAGGTTGAGACCGACCTTGAGTGCCAGAAATGTTTGATGGGATTCTGCGTGTAATCCGGAGGAACTGCGAGAAAACAATATGTACTATAATATATACAATGACTTTAACCATGTGGAACGACTCCTTCTCACCTTGTCTAAACAGGCCACAAATAAAAAGTAAAACATCTCCACACCAACGTCAAGGCAACCTGCAGAAAGAGTACTGGAATGCAAGGGATTATCATTGAGATTGTCATTATTAGTAGTAGTATTTTACTTTCATCTACTGCACAAACTGCCGCTTTCTTAACAGCCTAAAGGAGCCTCAGACCTCCGTGAAAACTTGCACACAAGTCAGACGTGGCGAGACATTTTAAATTTCACGTGTGCCTCGCAAAATAGCGCCCCCTAAATCCAACAGGAAGTCCATCGTTCTGCATTATGGGTGAAACGTGTGAAAACACCATCCTCCTAGAGGCCTGACGTCTGGCCAGAATATCGATAACGTAACTATAATCTCAGAGGGCGTGGCTCTAGACTATATTCACGATGACGTTACAGAATTCCACCGCAGTGCATTGTGGGATACCCTGTGGTACTCGCTGCCATGTATGTGTGTATAAATACCGGTGTGCGACGATCTCGACTCGTCTGGAAGCACGACAATGTCTACGTCGCCGTAGATCCTCACAACTCGTGTCTTTTATCGCAGGCAGGGACAAACCACGGACGGCTGTGATCTTAGCAGCACGTCTGCCGTCTTCAGCACCCGGATCACAGACAAGCCCGTGGTGCTTTGCACGCGGCGGGACGATTTGACGCCATCGTGGACGAGGCCCACCGGCGCTCCAATGAATATCTGACGGTTCGCGATGGAACAGGAAGTGATGTGTAACTCTGCTCGACATGCTGCAGCGGGCCTGACACTTCATGTGTGTCCTCACGGTGCTTCCCTGAATGTGCTAATGTCCTTTCACAGTCATGGCGCCACCTTGTGGTGGCAGGAGTTTCAACCTTTTAGACACTTTGATCTACTATTGTTGGCCTGTTGCCCATATTTAGGCTCAAATGTGTTGACGAAGACCTTAACGTGTTCTTGGTGAGTCGTGAAGAAAATGGTGACTCGTCATCAAGACGTGTCTGTGGCGGCACGGCAAATTTCTGTATTTTGGCTGAGAAATACAAGTGTTTCTTTCTCAGCTGTACATCCAGTCGACTCCAAATATTTTTCAGGTGTAACAATGATAAAACCCTACAAAAAGGTATTCAGTGGGGATTGAGCTAAACCAAGACGCAACATCAGCAGAAGCAGAAGCAGCAGCAGAAGAAGCGGCGGCGGCGGCGGCAGCACGGACCAGCCTGGTCCCATAAAGCAAAAACAAACTCAAAGATAAACAGGAACAACACGGCAGCAGCAAATGTAAGGATCATGATGGCAGCTCTATAAACACACTCTACCTTTCCAGGGCTCTTCCTTGTTTTGCTGGTTTGTTTGATGAGGCTGTAATGCCAATTTTCGGAGAACATCGATCTAATGGCCACCAGAGAGGGGATTCAGTCTGTTTTGGTTCGTTGTGGATCTTAATTTAATTTCCAACAGTCCAGGTTTTGAAAAGGAGCGCCCCCCCCGACTGATTACAGGTAAAGTCCAAAAGTCTCAGCGTCAACATGTGGAAACACTGACTGACGTCTTCTTCCTCTTACAAGATTCAGGATTACCTTGCTGAGCTGTTCTCCTTAATGAATTCTCTGAATTGTCCAATTTCATTCACTTCATTCATTTCAAAGGAACTTCATTACAGCCACATCAAGCCATATTCTATGGAAAAAAAAACCAAACATTACTTTCTTTAAAATATTTTGAATCTACTAGGTGGTTTGGCTGAATTTGGAGCCTCTTTAGGGCCCATTTTGGTCCGTGGGCCTTGCGTTTGACACCGCTGCAATAATATCAAACCACGGCCTCTTGGTTTGGATTCTCGGTTCTGGATCACCTGGACGTTTCCTCCTGAACGGAGAGGTATCTTATCTCCATGTGTATAAAGCACGGCAGGACGTCTCATGGTGAGTGACGATCCTGGTGATCTCTATGCAGTGTTTATTAATGTGTCTTTAGATCCATCGAACCAAATGTTTTTCTTTCAGTGGCGGTTGTGGTGACTGGCGGCAGGAGTTAGTGTCTCTGTGTTGGAGGCCAAAATGAAAACCTGCTGTGTGTTTTGCTTCCTGCTGCTGTTGAGGCTCCATCAGTGACATTCTTGTGTTAAAGTTTCCGTTCAGTGGTGAGTTTATATGGAAGGCTTGTAAACCTTTCCTCTTCATCACTTTGGCTAAATATCTTGCACAGTGTGTCGCATAATATTGTTTTAAATAGCGGAGCTTTTTACCGTATGTGCGCGACTGTTACGTGTGCGCTGCGCGCCTATTGTCGGTGTTACAGTCGAAAAATAAACTACAAATCCCTAAATTTCCAGCACCGTCACTGAAAGATCGAGCTCCCCCGAAAAGCACCAGCAAAATAAAATCTCTGGCTGAGGCGACGTGAAACCTCCCGATCTCTGGCTTCCTACAAAACCTCGGTCTCGGTTTCGCTTTCAAACGATCTTTCTGGTGGGCGGGGTGAGAGGACGTGATGTAGTGTGCAATGCATTCTGGGTAGTAAACCAAATAAGCTAACTGTGCAAATCAGAAGAATTAGAGGCCGAAAGAAAAAGGTGACGAATATCTCGCAGGAGTAGAGAGGAAGGTGTAGTGAGGAAGACTCCCATTATTGATATCTGGTCTGAAGACTATATATCACGGTTGTTTGTGGCTATGCATTAGCTACTAGCTAACTAGCATAGCCACCACGGGGTAAAGCGGCGGGACTTCCTCTTTCAGTCAGGACCAATTAATGAGTTGTGTTTCGTCTTTACTTCCTCTTTGGCCAATGTTTGTTTAAGGCGACAGCGCCCCCAAACAGCAGCTGTTGCAATTATCATTACAACCATTATTTATTTAGTTAGTTGTTACTTATTTTTTACTTCGTTTGCTTTGCTCTGTGATGTTTGTTGTTTGTTTGTGTTAGTTTATCTTTCCTTTGTTATGTACCCACACGCCTCTAACGTGAATGTGAACGCCAGCGAACCAAATGAAGGGGTGAAAATCCTCGGCTTCCCGCCCTCTCAAGTGCACTTCGTCCCAGAATAACCCATTTGAAAAGACTCGCCATAGAACATTGGAGCTCCTAGTGGGCTCTTCTGGTACTGCTGCTCAGGTCTGGTCAGGTCTGTGTGCGATGTTGAAAACCTGACAAATGAGCTGTATTAAGTAACACACACACACACACACACACACACACACACACACACACACACACACACACACACACACACACACACACACACACACACACACACACACACACACACACACAGAGCAGAAACAGCACAAGTTCACAGTAAGAATTTATTGGTATTTTGTTCTAGAAAACTTCTCACCAAAGAGAATGAAGGAAATAAAAAATAAATACCCGAGAACGGCAGAACCATTCCACATGAAGTAAAGTGTACTTACAAAACAGGAAAATGGATTTCATTTCATTTTACAAGTCGATAGATACTGCGAACATTTTTAGGCTTTTTCTTGAACCGAAACAAACAAAGTTAAACAATTTTATGATTTGTCCTCCTGTTTTCTGATGAAGAGTCACACGTTCATGCACACACACACACACACACACACAGCTGCAGGAAAATATCAGCTTTACATTAAAGAGGTTGTCAGAACAGGAAGTCAGTTTTCTTCAAATTAAAACGCACACGATCTTTTTTCGATATTACCAGGATACAAGAATACATCAAATCAACACAATCGTTTTTTCACAATTTCTTAAATTTAAGTGATTTGTGTTTGTTTTTCTGTGTGCTCGGTTCTATTTTGAAAAAAAAAAAAACCTCCAAAATAAGAGCATTCTCACCATTAAAGGTACAGTATGTCATGCTATAGTAAAAAACCCTCCCTTCAAAATAATCATCATGATGAGCGTGACCATTTATTCATCGGCCGATTTATTGTTGTATTACCACTTTGTAGCAGCAGGTGGAGCCGTGAGCCGAAA
Organism: Lipophrys pholis; assembly: GCF_963383615.2. NCBI lineage: Eukaryota > Metazoa > Chordata > Actinopteri > Blenniiformes > Blenniidae > Lipophrys > Lipophrys pholis. The sequence goes on along the minus strand of NC_137641.1, from coordinate 8,606,600 downwards.
ACTTATCAGCAGCAGATTCTGTGAACGTCTCTATACTGCCACCGGGTGCACAAAAAAATACGTACTGTACCTTTAAAGAGGCTGTTCTAAATAGATTGTAATTCATGTCGTTACCTCGATTGTTCAATTCATTCATTTTATCCAGTTGAGTCATTGAAAGTTGTCTTCGTCGTCTTTGTCTCTTGGCTTGAACACAAGCCAGGAGAAACAATTGTTGTTTTTTTTAGACGGACAAACACAAGCTGTCAACATCAAGGCTTTTTTCCATTGACTTTCATTCTCATAAAGACTTTGATCATTTCCATTAACTTTAACAGGACAGAACGAGCGGCTTGTCTGACGACCGAGACGTTTCCACTTAAACCTGCCGAGTCGTCATGAAGAAAGAAATAATATCTCTTCATTCAACTCAAACCTCATGCTTGACCATCCCTCCTCCACCCCACAGTCCTCCTCCTCCTCCTCCACCTTCTCACTTTCTTGCCCCTCCTTGAACCGATGCTATTTTAAAAGAACCTTCTTTTCTTCTGAGCGCAGCCACTGGAGGGCGCTCTCTCTTTCACATGGCTCAATTCACTCAGGGCATCTCCATCAGTTCAACATTGCATAATCACAACATAACTTCTTCAATGTGTGTGTCTGTGTGTGTGTGTGTGTGTGTGTGTGTGTGTGTGTGTGTGTGTGTGTGTGTGTGTGTGTGTGTGTGTGTGTGTGTGTGTGTGTGCGCGAGCGTGCGCGCTCATTCCTCCACACTTCCAGACCCCCTTGTGTGAAAGGTGAAACGTCTTCACCTCCGATGGGTCCAGGGTTTGAGTGTAACTCGCTCAGTCCTCGGTCTTTGTCCGGCTGGATCCTGGAGCCTCAAATCGCTGAGCGCAACTAAAGAGCGAAACATCCTCACAACAACAGTCGAGCCAGCAAAACACTTTACGGATAAGCGGCTGAAAGCCTGAGAATAACAAGTCTGCAAGTCGACACTGAGGGCAAAGAAAACCCAGAGCAATAGATTAGAGTCTGCAACAGAAGCTCGTCTGCAGGTGAAGGTATTAAAGATATAATACATGCATATTAACCCGGAATACACATTAAAAGCCGTATTGTGTGTAAACATAGCTGCACGTCTTCAGTGTGAGTCCAAAGATTGTGAACAGAGCAGCAGCAAACCCGCTAAAAAGACGTGAAACTGAACTCTAAAAGCATCGGACAATCCATTCAATCAAAAACACAATAAACAAAATAAAACAACAGTGTTGCCCCACCAGCAAACTCAATAATCTTCAAATCACAAAAAAATAAACATAAAAAAAAAAAAAAAAGCATTTATAAATAATCACTAAATGGTGCAGCTTTGGTCGCTTCCGAAGGTTTTCCCACACTAACCAAATACTGCTGACGACTCCGGAGGGAAAATCCCCCCTAAACGCTGAAAAGCCTGATTATTTGAGATGCTCTTTCTTTTTGTGGAAACAAACAAACAAACACCACCAACAACAAAGTCCCATCGTCACCAAAGAGACACTTTAAAAACAACTAAAAACGAATCCCGGATCCTCTAAATCTCATGTTTTGCCACCAGTGTGATTCGAGTCTGTTAATAACTGAACGGGTGAAACGTGGCTGCAGTTGCCCCTCCCCACCAGCAGGAGGCGACGGCTGAGCCACGTCTGTGGGTTCTGTGGACACATTGTGAAGTTTTAACTGTTACTGACTGGCTTCCCACTCTTGTAGGCAGTTTTTGTACGAGCTTTGATAAAACACGATCAGCGCCAGTTCGCGAAAAGTGTCGTCAATAAAACGAGAAACAATCAGACTCGGGCTTTTCAACTGAATTGACTGTCGATTCATTGAACTGAACTGAAGGTCTGAACTTTCTGTTCACGACAGAATAAGAGCTATCGTCATCCTGAAATATTTACGATTCAATACAGATTTTTTTTTTTTTTGCAAATCCGTCAACTTTGTTACTCGATCGGCGGGGATCACCATGGCAACCGCTGAGCGCAGCCTCCTGGTCTCAATCTGGGCTCTAAACGATCCAAACTATTTTCGAGGGAAGAGAGAAGATGTTGCTGCAGGAGCTTCGGCGGTTTGGGGAGTTTCACCACGAGGAAACAACAGACGTCAGCTCCGAATCCTGGTGGACGTTCGATTTGTTCGCCTGGAGAATTTGATTTTCATCGAGTTTAAAAGACCAACTGGTGGCAGGTTGAACGACAGACAGAAACCCTGAAGGAGGCGTGGAGCGTTAAACTGAAGTATGTACAGTTGTTTTCCAGCGAGGAGGGTCACACTTTGGCGACGGTGCTTTCCGGCTCCGCCCTCTCTGCCGGCTCCGCCTGCTCCCTTTGCGCCGCCTCCACCTGCTGCTGCTGCTCCTCCTCCTCGTCCACGCTCAGGTCCAGACGAAGGTTGTCCAGAGTCTGACGGATCGTCATCGTGTCCACACGCCTGCAGGACACACACACACACACACACACACACACACACACACACACACACACACACACACACACACACACACACACACACACACACACACACACACACACACACACACACACACACACACACACACACACACACACACACACACCAACATGTCATGAAATGTTCTTTATGCTCTGTGAAATTCCACATTATTATAAGTATCAACGAGTTTATTTCTCTTTTCTCTTTACTTTCATTTAATCATTTCATTCATGTTTGTTTCTGTTTTTCAGAAGAGTTATTGAAAATCATTTCAACAGATTTACAGATTCTGTCTTCTGCCATTACTGTTCTCACATTTATTGCTTGTTTTATTTTTTCTTTGTGTGTGTGTGTGTGTGTGTGTGTGTGTGTGTGTGTGTGTGTGTGTGTGTGTGTGTGTGTGTGTGTGTGTGTGTGTGTGTCAGTACTTGTTCTGCATGTGCTGGTCCAGCAGTTGCCTCTGCAGCCGGCCGCTGATCTCTCTCTCCTCCGTCAGCTCCCGGTGGGTGTGGCGGTACTGCGCCTCCTTCCTGCTCGCCTCCTCCTCCGCCTCGTTCAGCTGCCGCTTCAAAGAGCGGATCCTCTGCGTCATCTGAACAGCCAATCACAGAGCAGAGCGTCAGCCACCTGAGCCACACCACTTCCTGGTCCTGGCTCAGATCGATCTGATGCAGGAGGAACAGCTGACCAGGTCACATGACAGCTCAGTCTTTGGGGGGGGGGGTGGTAACGGGAGCGTGTGGTGGCGGTGCGTGTGGTACGTCGTGACGACGCGATGATGAGTTTGAGTTGCTAAAGGACCGATATTGACTCTCAGTGATCCACTCATCGCTCGTCCTGCCGGTGCTACAATATGCAGATGATATGTATGAATTTCCCGTCGGGCATTAATACAGTGCTATAAAATAAAATACAATTACAACCCTTCTTCTTCTCCTCCGCCCAAACTTCTCATCACCAACGTCAAACAGACTTCATCCATTTCTTCAGCTTCACATTAGCGCTGCGTTCAGCAGTAGCCTGATGTTTCCAAACACTACAAGTGTGCAGCCGCCATGCTTCAGACGTCACACAAAGGTGTCATCACCAGTCAGGCACGGGTCACTTGATAAAATACGTGTAAAAGCGCCGTAAAATTTAAAAAAAAACAATTATCTGAGCATCAAAACTCACAACGTAAACGTCTGAGAGAAACTACGTCCACACGTAAAGAGTGTCAGTTCATTCAAAAATGAGAAACTGTTAACCTATACACCAAACACACCGTAACACCAGATGAAGTAGAAAACAGTCCGGACACCAAACACACCGTAACACCGGAGGAAAACAGTTTTCAAAAGTCAAGAAGTTCTAAACGTTTCTTCACATCTGCCCACAAAACTTTCATCCATTTGAGATGAAAGAGCTGGTGTTGTTTTCTGGCTGTGCTGCCCTCTGGTGGCGAGACTTTCAGAGTGCGTTTATAAAGGACCAGGATTATTAATCTCTGGGGGACGTCCAGCCTCACCAGGTCTTTCTGTTCAGTTGCTATCCGGTGCTCCTCCTCCATCTGGTCGCTCAGCTCGTTGATCCTCCGCTCCAGCTTACTGATGGTGTTGGTCAGAGTTATCTTGTTCCTGTGACACACACACACACACACACACACACACACACACACACACACACACACACACACAAATCAGTCTATTGATGGTTTAAAAGCAGATAAAGTCTCCGGATGAGAACTTTTCTTACACATTAACTGTGGATGTTCCATTTATTCCCAGTCGTGTGATCAGGGATTAAAAATCTCAGTGTATTCTGTAACTGTAACTGTAATCTGTGTGACTGACCTCTCCTCGGCTCTCAGGAAACTCTCCAGCTCTTTGGCTCGACTCTCCGCTCTGGACACGACGTCCTCCTGAACTCTGGAGCTCTGCAGCTCGTCCACTTCCAGACGCAGCTCCCGCAACTACACACACACACACACACACACACACACACACACACACACACACACACACACACACACACACACACACACACACACACACACACACACACACACACACACACACACACACACACACACACACACACACACGTTTTGTTTAAACTGCTGGAGACAACAACTGATGTCTCAAGAAAAGGAAGAAATAAAGAATGATGCTGCTTATGGTTAAAACCTCACTCACTCACTCATTCACTCACTCACTCACTCACTCACTCACTCACCTGTCTCTCCATGGAGTTCTTCTCGATCTCCAGGTGGTCATTCAGCTCTTTCTCCTGGATCAGTTTCAGCTGCAGCTGCTCCGTCTGACAGAACAGAACATGTCACACACTGTTCTCTTGTGTGTGTGTGTGTGTGTGTGTGTGTGTGTGTGTGTGTGTGTGTGTGTGTGTGTGTGTGTGTGTGTGTGTGTGTGTGTGTGTGTGTGTGTGTGTGTGTGTGTGTGTGTGTGTGTGTGTGTGTGTGTGTTCACCTGTTCGATGGCTCTCTTCTGCTTGGCGGCCCACCGCTGCTCGCTGTCATGCAGCTCCTCCAGGTCAGTCTCCATGTCGATCATCTTCTCCTGAAAGTCATAGTTCATGTGTTCACACACACACACACACACACACACACACACACACACACACACACACACACACACACACCTTCAGAAAACAGTGATATTCTGAATATGTGGGATTATGGGACGGCGGCGCTGATTGCTGAACAGGATTTACATAATTAATCTCCTATTAACCCCAAACTCTGATGTTGACATGAATGATTAATTCAAGTGGACGTCTGCGTTTGACTGGAGAGGTCACACACATCTCAACCTCGAGTGTCATTGCCTAATATTATATACTATTGTTTTTCCCTGATGAACTCTGTACGGCTTAAATAATCATAATATTAACAACAACAACAATACATTATTATTGTTATTAATGCTAATATGAATAAAAACTAATACAAGTACTACTACTTGTTGCAACAAGAACAATAATAATAGTAATATAATAATATTTAGTGTTGTTGTTCTACTTCCGATTATAATTACCATGATTAATTTTATTATATTTCTTTGGACAACTACAATCACACGGTGAGTTTACAAGAATGCCTTATTGATGATTATGTCGATTCATATTGAATAATATGTCTAATATGAATCTTAACGACTGAAAGACCCAATGAATGTTAATATTATGAATATCAGGAAGAACAGTATTTCATATGTCACAAGTTAAAGTAGAAATGAGACAAAGTCTTCTTTTCCAAACTCACTGAATCAAAGTGTGTGTTATTCTGCTCTATTCTGTAATCAGATTACTGTGTGTTGGTACCTGAGCCAGCTTTAGCTGTTTGGCCAGGTCGTCTCTGGCCTGGTTGGTGGTCTGCAGCTCCATGGTCAGATCGTCCACCGTCCTCTCCGCCTGCTTGCACTGCAGCTGCAGCCGCTCCCGGAGCTGGATCTCCTCCTCCAGCGTGCGCTCCTTATCGATCAGCTTCCCGGAGACCTGCAGACACAGTCGCTGAGTCCTGGAGCTGCAGCAGGAGGTGGAATGTGAGCAGAGTGCAGGTCCGGTACCTCTCCCTGCAGCCTGCTGACCAGGACCTGCAGCCGCTGCAGCTCCTGCTCCTTCTCCAGCAGCGTCTCCTCCAGCTCGTCCACCCTCATCTGGGCGTCGGCGCGCAGCTTCTGCTGCAGGCTGAGCTCGGTGGAGGACTGCGAGGACGTCTGCAGGGCGTCGCTCAGCTGCAAACACACACAACCTCAGAACCTCACGACAGCACAACAAAGACCCAGGCCAGGGCTCGGACCACGAGTCCGCCTGCGTCCGCCTGCGTCCGCCTGCGTCCGCCTGCGTCCGCCTGCGTCCGCCTGCGTCCGCCTGCGTCCGCCTGCGTCCGCCTGCGTCCGCCTGCGTCCGCCTGCTGCCACTGTACCTCGGTCTCCAGTCGCAGGATGTCGTTGTGGAGCTCGGACGTCCTCTTGGTCTTGGTGTCCTTGTCCACCTCCAGCTCCTCCAGCTGCCTCTCGGCCAGCCACAGCTTCTCAGCCAGAGACTTAGCGTGCAGCGTCTGCTTCTCCAGGTTATCCTGCACACACACACACACACACACACACACACACACACACACACACACACACACACACACACACACACACACACACACACACACACACACACACACACACACACACACACACACACACACACACACACACACACACACACACACACACACACGCACACACGCACACACACACACGGTTGATTAAATGTCCTCTGACTCACAACACAACACCACGTTGAAGCGTCGGCCGTGTCAGGCCGTCGCTGTGAGTCTGCGTACCTCGGCGTCCTGGATCTTGTTCTGCAGCGACTGCTGGAGGACGTTGAAGGCGTACTCCTGAGTGTTGGCCTCCACCATCATGTCCCGAGCTCCCTTCACCTCGATCTGAGTAGCAGGAGACAAATCAGTCACTGGATCACTGAATCCCCCTTCCCCCCCCCACCCTCCCCGCTGGGTACTGGTCTGTGGAGGTACCTCCATCTCTCTGCACCTCTCCGCCATGGCCTGGTTCTCCTGGTCCATCTCGATCATCTGCTCTCTCATCCTCTTCATCTCATTGGACAGCTGAGTGTTGGTCCTCAGCAGGTCCTCGTTGTTCACCAGCAGGCCTCGCATCTCAAACCTTCACACACACACACACATTTTGTTTAAACTGCTGAAGACAACAACTGATGTCTCAAGAAAAGGAAGAAAAAAAGAAAGACAGACCTGATCTGGTTTCGTTCCTTCTCCATCTCCACGCTCTCGGCCTCCAGGAACTGGTTACGCTGCAGAAGAAACACACACAACAAATGAGTTCACACTGATGGTTCAGATCATATCTGTCTTCAGTTTGACACTTTCCATGGTGTCCCTCAGGATTCAGTTCTCGGCCCCCTCCTCTTCAGTCTCTAGCTGTTCACATCCTGCACCATCAGTTCTATGTCAGTGAAGACGTCCTGCTGGTTCCACGGACTCACCAAACCCTGACCGCCTGAACCTGGACTCTCCCAGACTGAACAAATATTCTGGAATCATCCTCAGTGGACAAAAAACTAAAACACCACTCAGCCAATCCACCAGAACTCTGACTGAAGACGACTTCCACAGGCCTTCATCACCTTCACTGCACCACTGAGAGCCTCATTCCTCCATAAAAGACAAAAAAAACTCTCAGTGAGCTTCAGTACATCCAGAACTACTTCAGTCAGGTCATCCAGAAACTCGCCTGGCTCCATATCGACTTCAAAATCCTCCTCACCACTTATAAACCTCCGAACAACCTGGAGACTGAAAGAAGACCAGAGCCGCTCCTGGTTCAAGTGGAGCATAAAGAGCACACAGCGCCACCTACAGTCCTTCTGCACTGTGAAAAGATAAAGTCACTGAAGCTCCTGGTAACGATGGAATCTCAATGTCCTTCATGACCGACTGACCAGCTACAACACTGACCAACAATTTATAGCCTTGCGACAAGCTCATCCTCCCACCCCCCCAGTAATTTTGTAATTTGTACTTTTATTGTAAGGAAAGCCCCTTGAGATGCAACATCTCGTTTACAAGGGGGACCTAAGGAACACAGAACATAAAGACACAGAACATAAAACAGTTGACATGCAGTTTCACTAACAGCACAATACATAATAAGTGTAACTCTGGACAACAATAAGACAGACATAAAACACCAGACAATCTTGCTCACACGACCCACTCCCTCAATCATATCAGTGAACCTTTATATACAGTCAGTAAGAATAAAAATACCGCAAATTATATATCACATGGAATCAAAAAATTATAATAATAATAAAATATATATATATATATATATTTTTTATATATATTTTATATATTTAAAATAAAAATAAATAAATATATATATATATATATATATATTTATATATATAAATAAATAAATAAATAAATATATATATATATATATATATATATATATATTTATATATATATATTTATTTATTTATTTTTATTTTTATATTTTTATTATATATAAAATAAAATAAATAAATAAATAAATAAATAAACCCACCAATAAATAAATTTGTCACAAACATAAACAATCAGTCTTGAGGTGAGTATATAGGGAAGACCTAAAGAGTCCATCAGAGGTTATAGACTTCAGTCACCCAGTCACCTAACCACCCAGTCATACAGTCACCCAGTCACCCAGTTATACAGTCACCCATTATCCCAGTCATACAGTCACTCAATTACCCAGTCACCCAGTTGTCCAGTCACAGAGTCAGCCAATCACCAAGTCACCCAATCACCCATTCACAGTCACCCAGTCACAGAATCACCCTGTTACCTAATCACCCAGTCACCCAGACTCCAAGTCACAGAGTCACCAGGTTACAGAGTCACCCAATCACCCATTCACAGTCTCCCAGTCACCCAGTCACCTAATCACCCAGTCACCCAGTCACAGAGTCATCCAGTCACAAAGTCACCCAGGCAGAGTCACCCGATCACCCAGGCACAGAGTCACTAGATCACCCAGTCACCGAATCACCCAGTCACAGAGTGGTTCTGGAGGAGAAGTTAAAGAGTGAGAGGGTGAAGAGACCTTCTGGCAGGAGTCCAGCTCCTTGGTCAGCTCCTCGATGTAGTTCTTCCTGTTGGGGCCTCCCATCGTGTTGGAGCCTCCCATCGTGTTGGAGCGCATGGTGTAGTGGTTTGTCACCACCTGGGGCCCCTGGAACACACACACAAATACAGTCAAACCACATACACACACACACACACACACACACACACACACACACACACACACACACACACACACACACACAGTGTGAAGACGTACCATGGTGTTGATTTCGCTCCTCCTCCTGACGAGGGAGTCGTAGGCGGAGAAGCGAGGGCGGGCGCTGCCCAGGGTGGGGGTGGGGACGTTCAGGGTGGGGATGGGTATGCCCACCGGACTGGTGCTGCGGCTGTTGAAGGAGTACAGGTTCATTTCTGAGGTGGCAGGGGAGAGTCCACTGTGAACCTGAAGGGACAAGCAGAGAGCGAGTGTGTGAGCGGAGTGTGTGAGCTCAACCTCAGATCATTCCAACACACACTGTGTGTCGTGACACAAACATGGCGGCACGGTGGAGCAGTGGGAGGCACCGCCACCGCACAGCTAAAGAGCCCTGGTTCAGTACCTGGACAGAAGCTTGCTCTGGGAAGTTTGCATGTTCTCCCCAAAAGTTGGATGATAAATATTTGGTAGCAACTGATAAAGAAATGCGTTTGACCATTTTAAATAAAATCAAGAATATTGAAGCCTATATGATGTAATAACATTTTAGAAGCTTATTACAATATTGATTTAGCATGAAAAACTCCTAACCCTAACCCTAACTGCTGCCAATGAAGTAATAATACACAAATACAACTACATTTGATGGAAAAAAAGGATTTCTTCCCTTTTTGAATTGGTATTGTTTGATGGAATAGTTGTAATATTCATTCATTGAGGATACACAAAAAGCTTTTAAAAGGCTATTACATTATTCCATGGTTCTCCGGAGTGAAGATTTTAAATTTGAATTTGTGATCACTGATGTTGGACTGGAATCTCTCCAGCTCCATGAGACTCCGGTGTCACTGACTTTTAGTGAATTTGGACTGAATAAAACACTTCCAGCTGCTCCCAGCTGCTCACAAACCTTGAACTCGGACATCCGGTGCACGGGGTTGTACTCCATGGAGGTAGCTGTGGCGTACGGGCTGTTGAACACTCGGGAAGGGCTCTCGTAAGCAAACTGGACACACAAACACCTTCAAATTAATATTAGCCATCAAATAGGGAAACAAAAAAAAAGTGCAAGGGAGTCAGATTGGAAAGAGTGGTGGGTGGCCATCATTGTCCGAGTGCTTCTGTGCAGTAAAGTGCAGTAAAGTGCAGTAAAAACCCATCAGCGTCATAAATATTCCCTCTGGGGTACGAAGCTCGTCAGGGTGCATAAACTGTAGCTCAAAATGCTTCACAGAAACGAGGAATCTGCTGTAATCAGTTGTAATATCACTTCGAACCACAAGATGGTGTAATGGGTCATTTTCTTGTTTGTGTTGGAATATGATTCTACACTGTCAGGTGATAAACTTTGAAATAAAATGGTAAGCAGAGTGATCAATGGCGACCTCAAAGTTAACAAGGGTGACTCACTACTGCCCCCCAATGTTCCTATTACAAAAAAAAGTCCTATTAAACAAATCATTTAATATTAATTTAAATTGATTCAAGAGGCAAAGCATAGTTTTACCCCAGGAGGACATTTATGACTAACAGATTTTTGGATAATCTCATTACAAATCATCATCAGTAAGGTAAATCTGCACATCTGAAACAAAAGCATGTGCATCGTGAACAACAACAATAACAACAACAACAACAACAACAACATCTCGTTCTGTTCATTCCACACACAAAGCACACAACATTTGATCAGTTTGATTGGATGCGGGGTGAGATCAGAGACTATTGTTGTGCTGTGGCGAGTCGCTTAACAATGCAAAACCTTAAATCTGTGTTTAGTCCAGGAGCTGAATCTGCTCGACAGCTGCAAAAGAAACATCTCATTAAATCCTCTCACTTCACCCGGCCGATGAGAAGAACATAGCAAATAGGCTGGTTTTACTTCAAATCCTGCAGTAATGCTTTCTGGCAGTCTCGTAACCTGGAAAGTTTTTCCTCATGAGATTCTTCAGTGATCGTGAAATTTCAACCACATTTAAAAGTTTTGGATCTAGTGTATGAATAATGAGATAAGAAAGACAAAAATTTGAAACTCATGAAAACTGAGTTCATTCATGTGAGGGTTTTTTTAATTACATTTAAATCTGTGAGAAAACAAAATCCGTTTCAATATTGGAAATGACAAAAAAAAAATTTTTTAGATGTCATTCAAAATAAATAAATTAAATGAATGGGATTTTATTTGACTTATTGAAGAGAATCTTACTGAAAGTCCAGCAGATGGCAGTGTTGAACAACTGCTGCCTCTCTCTCTCTCTCTCTCTCTCTCTCTCTCTCTCTCTCCTCTCTCTCCTCTCTCTCTCTCTCTCTCTCTCTCTCTCTCTCTCTCTCTCTCTCTCTCTCTCTCTCTCTCTCTCTCTCTCTCTCTCTCTCTCTCTCTCTCTCTCTCTCTCTCACTCTCTCTCTCTCTCTCTCCTCTCTCTCTCTCTCTCTCTCTCTCTCTCTCTCTCTCTCTCTCTCTCTCTCTCTCTCTCTCTCTCTCTTCCTCTCTCTCTCTCTCTCTCTCTCTCTCTCTCTCTCTCTCTCTCTCACACTCACACACTCACTCACACACTCACACACTCACACCACTCACACACACACACACACACACACACACACACACACACACACACACACACACACCTTGTCAGGACATGTCCCAGTCCTCTGGAGGCCAAGGACTCCAGGGAGCCCTTTGTAGCTGTTCACCCCCAGTCGGTTGGTTTCCCATGGCTTGATGCCGTTCTCCACCATTGACCCGCCGCCTCCAGGGCCATCGGCATCGCCGCCGGTTGTCGCTGCCACTGCCGCCACCGCGGCCGCTCAGCCCGTTCGTCTTTATCTCGTTGTTGAGGAAGAGCTGGTACTTGGGGTTCTGATGGTGGGCCCGGCTTTGGGTGTGGGACGGCTCCTCCTCGGACGGGCTGTCCAGCTGCTTGTTTGAATCGAACTCTGACTCCTGGACGACGAGATGGACAATAAGAGAACAAGTTGTGGTCAGCCTGAGGAGATCTGCTGAAGACAATTCTGGCACACACATGCACTCCAAAACACCTCGGCAACACAAACATTAGACACAGAGAAATCAACGAGACTGATTTGTTTCTGATTTTAGAAAGAAAATCAATGACTAAAATCAAGTAAAAAGAGAAAAGTCTTATTGATGGTTATTTTCAAACTATTGCAACCTACTCCCAAATATTGTCAACCATTGCAGCTCTGCGCTAAATGATTCATCTTTAAAGCTGAATTCATGTGTTTCACAGCCACAATGAAGCAAAAGAAACCCATCAAGAGCCTGGTAACAATATAGTACTGATGTCCATTGGTGGTCAGCCTTCAAATTCCGATGTTGTGGATGTTTTCATCCTGGTTTAGACCAGTTTTAGCATTAGCAGCTAATATCTCATAACTGACTCATGTCTTTGTATAATATTCTCCAAAGAACAACTTTCGATGTGCCAGATATTGAACCAGTTGCAGTAGTGAAGGTTTGAAAGGTGAAGTTTAGTTTTGACTGGAAACTTTTCGTCCAGAGTTTGAGGTTCTGTTTTTATTTGCTTGCCTTCTCCCCCACCACGCCCCAACCCCCCACCTCACACCCCCATTTTGCAACATGTCCCAGTTTCTGGCGAAAACCCATTTTTCGCTAAATGGTTTGAAAGCACACAAGTTCATTGTCTGTTTCAATCAGGTTTCATGCAACAGAAATCAGCAGTCATTGTGGGAAAGACGGCGTTATTCAGAGCAAACAAAAGACACAAAATGGAATCGTGACGCTTGGATATGAGGGAAAAGAATCAAGGGATCAAAGTGAGATTTGTGAGAACCGTCAGTCAGTTTGAGGCCTTTTGATCAGCGTGATTGAAGAGAACGTGTTTACAATCTTGTGGCAGCTTCATGCTTTTGGTTCCTCGTGCGGATCGATTGAGTGCAACGATGCAATCATGCAGAGAGCTGCTTCGGGAAAAGCTGCCATGTGGCTGCATGATGTTCCCTCACAGAAGATGAGGGCGTTTTATTATTTTTTTTCATTTCATGCAAGGACATCATGCGACTGGTTGGAGCAGAGGACTTCTTACCGATCCCATGCCAGAGTCTCCCACCGAGTCTCTGCTGGACTCTGCTGGGTGGGATTTGCTTTGCGGTTGTGACTTTAACTTCTCAGTGCTGATTTCTAGTGGACAGTCGATTCTTGCCGTTATCTGACTGCCTCTGGGACTCGCCGGGGCTGGTTTAGCCTCGCTCTCATTGGTTTTCTTGCTTGGAGGAAGAAGGGTAACGCTGGGAGCTGGGCTTGGATCTTCTTTAGAGGTGCTCAGTGTAGAAGGAACGGGTTTGGACTTTGGACCGTCAACTGCATCGCTCAAAACCTCCACGGACAAAGACTTCAGCATCAGTCCAAACCTCGAAGAAGAGGAAGATCTGGAGAGCTCCGGAGTGGAGAATTTACTGATCAGGTCCTTGATGCTCTGCGCTCGCTGGAGGTAGGAGTGTTGAGAGGAGCCTGCAGTGGGCTCCCGATAAGAAGCCTGGAAAGTCTGCGATTCCTCCTCATTTCTGGTGGATTTCTGTTCAGTTAGAAGAAGGGCTTGGTAAGAAGAGGAAGAGGGTGTCACCTGAAAGAGGTGAAGACAATAACAGACACAACCCCAGAAAGCTGGTCAGCTAAAGTCTGAGGAACACATGGTAATGACAGACATTGTTAGGACCTTGTTGTGGTGGTACCAACATTTCTAGGCATATTACTCCATAATAGACTTCATCGCCAGTCATCAACCACAACTACCAACATTGTGATAAGTTCACGATTATGACTTCTTAGAATTGGCTAAAGAGCAGCAGTTCTGGGTTCTGGGTTACATTAGACTGTAAGTGTTTAGTTGAGTATTGAAATGGACGGATGTCAAGACATGAAGCAGGACTAAATGCAGAGTACTCCAAACCACCAGCATTGACAGTCTACTAATGGTTGTCAGGAAGGGATAAACCACAACAGAGCATCGGTGGTCCACATCTGATTCAATGATGTGGTTTCAGTTACCAGATGGCAACGTCCCACAATGATTACAAGATGACGTCCACCATGCGAACTAACAGGAACTTAAATACCCCGTCCTCAGTCACAACTCTTTGGCAGCGCTCTGTGATGCACCACAGTGAAGGGGGATCGTAAACGTTGAACTGTAAACTATGCAATATACTTGGTGCATAGACAACAGAACAGCTTAACCTGACTTAATGTAATCCCAAGTATGAAAACACCTGGAAGCAAATCAGACCATCCTATAGCTTCAGTTGAAGTAGTCCAACCCTGGTCCTGGACGGACCCTGTCCTACATGATGTCTCCCTTAATCTGAAGATTATATTTCCCCCCAGCTCCTAAGAAAGCACAATCAGTAGTCCCTCATCGCAGCAGGGAGAGACCTGAACCACGCAGGCTCCAGACCAGCATCGACATCCTAGCCTCCTCCAAGCCAAAGCTGTCTGTGTTTGTCCTGAGATGGACCGCTGACCGTTCCTCTGTAGAAGATGGATGGATGGCAAATTGCCAAACAACACAGGTGTATGGAGGAAGGGGATCTATATGGAGCATGAAAACCAGATCCAAACGCAGGTGTTTCAAACAAACTCCACTCTGTTGGTTTATTCTCCATATGAGCCCGGTTGTGCTTATTACGCAACAGTTCTACCAGCTTTCAGATGTCAAATAGTTTAGAAAAGAGCTACTTCAAAGAGTGATTGCTCATTCTTCTTCTTCCATCACTTTAAAATCCACGTTGATTGATTACGTTAAAGCAGGATGTTAATAATCTTTTTTCTCTCTGTCTCTGTCTCCTGACTCTTTACAGTCGCTGCTGTTTACTGATGAAATGCATACATACTGGCATCAAACCCATTGTGTGTGTGTGTGTGTGTGTGTGTGTGTGTGTGTGTGTGTGTGTGTGTGTGTGTGTGTTTGTTCCCATCATGACATAAATCCCTCTTGAGAAACTGCAACATCTGCTCACTCCTCTGACCCCCCCCCCCCCCCCCCCCCCCCCGCCCCCCCAGCCCCATCAACACCCCCGGAACACGACATCCCTCGTTCTCACACCGAAAAAAAAAAAAAGGCACAAAGGGAGATAAACAGGAACCAAGACTCAGAAATTAAAGAATCCGCTTCACTTGCACACAAAAAAAGGAAAGAGAAAGAGAAAGAGCAGAAAATGTCAACACCTTCCTGTTTTTGCCAGAAAGCCTCTCGAATAAATCCAACTTTAATTAACAATCACACCAAGAAGGCCGGCGCCACTCAGAGAAATGAAGTGGCGAGCGTCCAGGGGTTTATATTTCGGGGCTCGAGGGTCCAGAGCGGCGAGTGGCCTTAATCCAGGGACTGGCCTGGCCGCCTTCCCCCGGGGGATGGAGCTCCGGGCTGGGCTGGAGGCTTTAGGATCACTGCTCATCATCACCGTATTAAAATGTTTAGCGGCCGAGCCGGGATTATCTCTGAGCTGATGACTTTTAATGACATTATTTTTGCGCTCAGCGTGGGACTCCGTGGGTTACAAAGAGACCAGGATTCATTTTCATGATTACGGCCCCGTTGCTGTTTAATATTTTGGAAATGAACGAAAAATGTATTTGCGTTGCTTCTTGTGAAAATAACATTTTCCAACTGGCTGATGTTGTTTTTTTGATCAACACTGACATTCCAGTATAAACCATGACATCACAGTAGTAACATAACCCAAGAATGAGCAAAACCAAGAAAACCAAGAGAGTTACATCTAACCTTTCTTCGTGTTCAAACATTCCCTCTACACTCCTATGTGTCTGTTAATTTTTCAAATACTACATGTATTCTAAGTCTACACATTGTTTTACTCAATTGGATTTTAATTCAATGAGATCTTTGCAAGACTTTGGCATGAAGTCCTAAAAGTCCAAATTTGGTCAAATCTAAGCGATCAAAGACATCCAGGTTGATCTGGCGTCCTGTTGATTAGCCTACAAGCGTTGGATTTGGAGAGTTTATGATTCTATACAAGATCGACGATCATTTCAAGCAGAGAAAACGAAGGCAGGTGGAAAGCTGTTAATGTATTGATTGTAGTTGTAACTAACGAAGTTCGTCATCGTGGTCTGGTGTCAGTGTGACGGGTTCACACACAGCCGACGTCACAGTCGTGCGACCGTTGCGCCAGACAGCCAGCTGATGGCGCCACGCAGCTACGATGTACAGCGACTCACCAACCAAACCAGACGCAGCGACACACCATGTCACTGTGGCAGTGGTGCACCATGGAGACAAGCCCACTGATTGTTATTGAGGGACAACACAATCGTAAAAGTTTGTGGGAAGTCAAAAAAGATGTCAACTTCATGGAGCTGTAGCGGCAGAAGCCTTGAGGACGTATGGTGTCGCCCAGTTCCTATCAGAATGGAGATATTGTTGCCCTGCAGTCCACATATCCCGATGAACCCGGCATCACCGCATGTCGACCCAGTCCAGGATGATCTCATCTTCATGAAATGATGTTTGCTGTCCCGCTGCAATGCAAACTGGAAAAATGGCCAATCAGCGCTTAATGGAAGCTGCTTCCAGGATTTCTTTCCAGGGTCAAAGTTGAGTTTCAGTTTTTTCCAAATGACTGTTCTAGTTTACTGCCTCAAGAATGAAAAACCCTGATCACAGAGTCGAAACAAAGCATTTAAGAACTCTGTTGTGTTTGATTTTCTAAAGGAGAGAAACTGCTGTAATGTAATCAGGTCACTTTGTTGGATGTGACAAAGCTTCCATCCGGTGCACAATCACAACGATTGTCTCCTGGAAATTCATTACGGTGTTGTGTTCCTTTAGCTGCTTGGGCTGGGGCTGGGGCTGGGGCTGGGGCTGGGGCTGGGGCCGGGGCTGGGGCTGGGGCTGGGGCACTGGGCTGGGGCTGGGGCTGGAGCTGGGGCTGGAGCTAGAGCTGGGGCTGGGGCTGGGGCTGGGGCACTGGGCTGGAGCTGGGGCTCAATGTCCTAAAAAAAGTGTTGTTTGGGGTGGGAGGTGTTGGATATGTTTGAGCAAGGCTGCTCGGGTTTGTTTGATGAACAGGCTGGTTTGCTCTGAGATCTCCAGGAGATTGAATGTGTGGCCGTCTGCACAGCAGACAGTGCGACTCACACACTATTCAAGTTGGAAACAATAAAATCTATCAACTGCAGGCCCCAAACCTGCTTCATCCTCTTTTAAGCTACAACAATTCCCAACACTTGATTGCTTCAGAGCTCGTGGCTCGTGGCAGCTTTCAGGAGCAAAACAACAAATGTCCTGCTTCTCCGGCTGGTTTCAGACTCTTTGGCTGGTAATGTTGGGATCTCACAAGACCACAGGAAAGGCTTAAACTCCTCAACTCCTCTTCTGACTGACCATGAGGGCCAGAGTTTCCTTCCGATCCAGAGACCAGCACCCAGCGTGTGATCTCTCATCAACCAGAGAAGACCAACCAGTTTCTCCAGGACGAGGCCTGGGAAACGACACCTCACACAGCCTCTTTGTGTTTTTCCCTGAACAAGCAGGAAAACAACCACAGACCCGAGCGACCAGCTCCTCCAGTCCGGACAAGGGAACAACCAGGACGCTGCAGAGAAAGACTCTCCTGAATCATCAACTTCATCTTCTCCTCCTGCTGAACGCAGCCAACCACAGTTAGCAGGAGGAGCTAACTGCTACAGGAGCCAGCAGCTTCTCTCCAGCCTGGACAACAACCAAAGTCCTTCTTCAGAGACCTCAAGGAAGTGGTAACAAATGACTGGGCAAATACCTGAGATTAGTTAAACCCGATGCTCTGCACAGAACTGTTTATCTTTGATGAAGATGTGTTGATTCTATTACAGTGATTGAGTTCTATTGATCATGATATCAGTAGTTTTCAACCTGTAAACCAACGTTAGCTCTGCCACACACACACACACACACAGGGTCTGCACACTAATCTCTGCTTTACTAACTTGTTAACTCACAATCCTACACATTTCACGTCAAAGACAACATCACACAGTAACTGAACACCGTCTGACCACTCCAGACGTTTTACAAGACAAATCACATCAACTCATTTTAGAAATGTTCCTTTAACAGAGACACACAGGAAGCAACGCTAAAGACGAGCTTCTACGTTCTATTGTCCTCCAGCACCTGGTGGAGACCGAGGACAGACTTCCTGCTCTCTGATAACCACCATTCTGAATGGAGTTTATCGTGATCCGCCATCTTGTTTTGTAGTTCCACCACAGGTCACAAACACACTTCCTCCACCAAATTGTTTAGTATATGTTATGAGACTGATATAACTGAATTGGCTATCATTTCCTGTTAAACAGGTGGTGCCCCTGAGGTATCTGATACAGATCAGATTAAATTTTCAATAACATAATTAATAACTATCTTTGATAATTATTAATCATTATCGATAGCCAAACTAACAGTCCCACTTGATCCTTATGAGGTAAGAAATCCCTGCAGTAGTTTTCTTTCTTTCTTTGGTCATTTTTAGGATGTCAGGCTTTTTTTTTTTTTCCCCAGCTTATCAGCTTTGTCTTGTAGCCTTTGCTAATTTAAGTTTTTTCTTTAGAATACTTGATCTTTTTACTGACAAACTTGTGAAAAGGTTCTTGCTCATGTCAACACGCTTGCTAACTTTTCTTTTCCATCAATGTGTCTCACAACTTTTCTTCTTGACATATCGCTTCAGTTTTCATTAACGAGCGACAAATCACATCATCAAACAGTGAACGGAGAACCGTTGTCCACACACACACACACACACACACACACACACACACACACACACACACACACACACACACACACACACACACACACACACACACACACACACACACACACAGATGTAAACAAGCAGATGCACTTTAAAGGCACACAAAAACAAAACTGTCACTACGGCAGAGCGACGGAACATAAAATAAAATAAATAAGCAATTAGCGGCAGCAGCTTCGTGTCGAACACGTACGTGTGTCACAGGGAGCAAAACGTCGAGCTACGTTCGGCCCGAGGCAATCTGCTCGGCAATATGTTCCCCTGTTGTTGTTGTTGTTGTTGTTGTTGGCCCCCAACACACACACACACACACACACACACACACACACACACACACACACACACACACACACACACACACACACACACACACACACACACACACACACACACACACACACACACACACACACACACACACACACACACACACACACAGAGGAAATATTCATTACAATCTGCAGGGATTATCCTCTAACTTTAACGTGGGAATAAGTAAAAGGAGATCAGATTATGATCAATGGATTTATTTGGCTCTTTGGAGACGCGGCAGGTTAAGTGAACAAAGCACAAATGCAGGGAATTATGAAGGAATAAAATGAAAATGATTAACTTTTCAAATTTTATATTAATTGCAAATATTTTAGTGGTGATTGAAGTAATTTTATTTAAAGCCGAGAGTCTCTGAAGCCCCTTTTATTGTCTTGAATATCACAAACTGTAGATCGCAAGTTCAGGAAATGCCACTTTATTCTGCTGTATTTCATTCTATTTATTAATATAATGTGAAATAGAGACCAAGTGCTTCCTTCTGCCTTCCACATGCAGGTGAATCAGGAGACAAGAAAACAATGAGAGAAAAACAAACTGAAATGAATGAAAACATTTCAAACTGGAGGCTGATTTCCAAATATACCCCATCGAAATGACTATTAAAAGTTTTTTGTTGAAACGTACACTTAATTTAGATTAAAAAAAACTAACAAATGAACACACATATGAATAAATAGGTAGAATGCAATGAGAAAATAGAAGAAGAAGAAGAAGAAGAAGAAGAAGAAGAAGAAGAAGAAGAAGAAGAAGAAGAAGAAGAAGAAGAAGAAGAAGAAGAAGAAGAAGAAGAAGAAGAAGAAGAAGAAGAAGAAGAAGAAGAGGAAGAAGAAATTTTTTTTTAATTGTTTTAAATTTTCATTGATATGAATTTTTCTCTAAATGTTTTTACAAAAAAAGCAGTTACTGGTTCATTGTTAGTTTAAATCAGAGAAAAAGGTTGTTGTTTTTTTAATAGAATTGTTCTTGTTAAATAAAAATACCCCAATCTGGTTCTTTTTTTCCCTTTATTCTAATCCTTCGTCTGGATCACAGCGTGGCGTTACTGTCAGCAGTGTTTTAATCTCTGTGTGATGCTCTCTGCCGTTTCCTCTCGAGGAGGTTTTGTCTCTTTAAAAGCGTCAGATCCCCTCAGAATCACGATGATGAAGAGCAGCTGTGTCCGACCTTCATCGATTCAGTGTTTACTGCGGTGAGCGTCGACTCCGTTAACGCTCATCCAGCTGCTCCTCGTACAAAACAAACACTAACAGGATCCGATCTGCAGAGAGCTGCAGCGGCACTTCCAGCCCCAGAGCTTCAGCGAAAAATGTCCAGAACAATGTGCAAAAGTTTCAGGCAGGATTAAATGAGTCAAACTGCAAAACTGTAACGTCGCTACAATGAGCATTACGTATCTGAAAGTGACTGAAGTTATTGAAATCGTGAAAAACTCTTCTTGAGCTGCTGTCTCTCCATCCTCAGCAGAAAACCTGCTGTTAGCATTAGAAGCTCTTCTGTCCGCCTCCACAACCCAGAACAAACTCGCAAGCATGTAGCCACATTAGCTGTGATTAGCATTAGCAATGAATAAATAAGAGCTGTCTGCATTTTCTGCTTCAGATTATAGAGCATCTTCCTCCTCTAACATCCAGATTATAGAGCGTCTTCCCCCTCTAACGTCCAGATTATAGAGCATCTTCCTCCACCAACATTCAGATTGCAGAGCACCTTCCTCCTCTAACATCCAGATTATAGAGCATCTTCCCCCACTAACATTCAGATCATAGAGCATCTTCCTCCATTAACATCCAGATTACAGAGCAGCTTCCTCCTCTAACATCCAGATTATAGAGCATCTTCCTCCACTAACATTCAGGTCATAGAGCATCTTCCTCCTCTAACGTCCAGATTACAGAGCATCTTTTTCACAAGACAAAACAAAAGTCTGAGTGACTTTCAAATAACTTTTTTTAAAGGAGTGGTGTTAATCTTGTTTTCAATAATTTGCACAAAGTGCTGCCGTCACACAGAAACCTGAAACCACCGAACATTCAGACAAAGCGTCCTCCTCCCTTCTACGTCCAAAACTATTACATTTTCCGTAATCAACATGATGGTTGATTATACAAATCCGATTCCTGACAGATTAACCTCAAATAATCCGATAAAAAGGTTAGCGAGCCTAGATTAGCAGGGTGGCCGTGTGAGAGCGCAGGCTGGGAAAGTAAATGGTCTGAACACACACACACACACACACACACACACACACACACACACACACACACACACACACACACACACACACACACACACACACACACACACACACACACACACACACACACACACACACACACACACACACACACACACACACACACACACACACACACACACACACACACACACACACACACACACAAAACACGAGTTCAAGAAGGAACCAGAAGCCGGCCATGTTCCCACGGCGACGTTCATCAGGAAGCCCAGAGTGAGACGGTACCTGTCAGGGCCTTTTCTCCCAGATTGAAGGTAAGCGTCACCCTCGGGGTGTGACGCTTCACAACCTGAAGGACTTCACTGGCTGGAGCAGCTCGCACTAACATTCACACAATGCGTATAAATGTACATCACAGCAATCACAACTGTTTACGAGGTCATTGGCAGAAGGAACCCAAGACTTTCGACATCCGTTGGATCTGCTCCTCGGTCAACGGAACAGACAACAAATGAAATGGGAGCAAAAGGCCTTTGGACATTTTGCAGCAGGTTTTAACCACGTTCCTCAGCCTGATTTGATCCTAGAAGCCACAAATAAAGGAAAATCCCATCAACATCGGAATCCTTCAATTTTCCGTAAAACACAAATAGTCACTGATGATTCTTCGGTTCAACTATCTGGTCGTCCACGATGACGGCAGAGAGACCAGATTCAGCCTTCCCGGAGTAAAACCACATGTGGCTCTTGTTTTGGGCACGTTGTTACTGAGGAAGGACCGAAGTGACCAGACTTCCTCTCTGTGAGAAAATATATAACTGAGTCATCGCCAAACAAAATTGGTTTTTCAAAATGATTCCATCACAGCCGTGTGAAGGAAACGAGAACAAAGGTGTGACCCTGAAGCTTTATGCGTCCAAGATGTTTTGAAGAAAACCAATCCAAGGGTCGTGAAGGAGCTGTGTTCTGTCTCGACCAGCTGACGTCAGCAGCAGAGCGTCAAAAGTTTAAAGGTGGAGCCAGGTGCGCTCGCAGTCGGGACTGGATCAGAGCTCGACCTCACTTCCTGTTTCACTGCCATCGTTTCGGTGTTTGAAGGACGCTGAAGTAAAGAAGAAAGCTTTCACTGCCCTGATAGCTCAGAAATGGTGACTCTCTTCACGCTACCTACTTCCTGCAGTCAGATTCTTCTCAGAAGCAATAAACAGTAAACTACGGGTTCCTTCTAGTACCGAGGCAGGATCCCCAAAGGAGTTCAAATGAAATGTGAATATCCCTATTGACTTCTTCAAACTGCTTCAAATCTGAAAAATTATGCTGACATATCCAAAATCTTCAAATAGTCATTAAACCTTAAAAATGTTCTCGGTCTGCAGAAAAGAAGTTTGATTAAAATGTTGAATTGTTCAAGTTTGAAAGACGCTTAACGACTGTAAACGTCTAATGACACTTTGTCCAGTTGTGGCTTGTTTCAGACAAAAAGGTTTCAGATCGATGATTTCTGAGTCACACCAAGATGATCGTTGCTGGTCGGCGTTTGTTGGACTGTTTCCTCGTTTGAGGAAAGAAAATGGCCAAAGTTTAGTAGGAAGAATTTGCTAAAATCTGCTAATTGGGCACCGAGTCCTGATGATCCCAGCTCCGGATCCTCGTCACGTCTGCAGCCTGTGTGTCAACGTTGTGGTCCGACGTCAACGTGTCTGGTTGTGTGTCGCTGCCGGTCCAGCCCGTGAGAACAGACTCTCTTCACCGCTGGATCCGGTTCTGCTGGAGGTTTCTTCTTCATGAAAGGCAGTTTTACCTTTTCACTGTTTTCTCTGCTTGTTCATGTGGAATCGTTGGATGTTTGTTAAGTGTTGCTCACATGGAAAACCGTTGCTGCAGGTTTTGTCACATTGCTCCAATGTTTTATGTGCTGCAAAAAAATATAAAATCTTTTTTTTTTTTTTTTTTTTTAAATCTGTGTTTTCCAAAGCAAAAGCATCCGATCAGATATTGTGTAGGAATTGTAGTTGAAAGCGATGAGCTGACGGTGGTGTTTTGCCTGTGCTTCTTTCCTAAATGGACGGATCACCGCAGAGACTCTGCGACTCCGTCCTGCTTCTCCAGCCACCGTTTTTCCTAAAACGTGAGCGCGATGAGCATGATTCATGTTGGATTTGGACTCGCGGCGTGTTGGCAGCCGGCCCGTCTGCTTGTTTGTGTTTAAGCTTCACGAGTTAAACTGTGGTGACACTTTGACAGGTTTCCTGTTATAATAAGACTCCAAACCAGGTTTCTTCCCTCATCGTTTCCTGTCACAACTGTGTCAGTTTATTATGGGAGGCTTTTTTTTTCTTTTAGGGAAAGATGCTACCTGCGTGCGTGTGTGTGCGTGTGTGTGTGTGTGTGTGTGTGTGTGTGTGTGTGTGTGTGTGTGTGTGTGTGTGTGTGTGTGTGTGTGTGTGTGTGTGTGTGTGTGTGTGTGTGTGTGTGTGTGTGTGTGTGTGTGTGTGTGTGTGTGTGTGTGTGTGTGTGTGTGTGTGACAGACAGAGCCAGATGAGCGGGCAGATGTTTCCTCTGTCTCTACTCCGACTGTCTGAAAAAGACTGACAACAGCTGGACCGATGCCAGACACACACACACACACACACACACACACACACACACACACACACACCCACACACGCGCGCGCACACACCGTGTTGTTTTGCCTCGTCGGCTCAGAGCAACGTTCGCTACCTGCGCACTAATTCCTCCTAAAAGTTCATCCACATGTGAAGAGATGAACGACGCACGTTTAACTGCTTCAGTCGTTTGCAAAGCGTTCAAACTAAAAACCACCAGAAGGGAGCGGAATGACAGAGATCTGCCTGTTGTGAAGGATTTGGAAATAAAAGTTCCGCTCCAGCCGTTGGACTGACACCAGAATTACGACGTTTGACTGAAAGAAAACGTCTAAAATGAAAGTTACAAAAGTTAGTTTTTTTTCCTGCAGTGACAGTAGTTGTTGGCCTGCCAGAGCTCATTGTCCCTCGTCACTAAGTGATCACTTTGGACAACAGAATGTTGGGGCAGAGGTCGTCATAAATGGAAGAAAAAGAAAACAAAGAAAACAAACTACATTTCAGAATCACGTGTTTATATCAGAACTAAACACGATATAAAGACGCTTGTTTGCACCTCCAGACTGATCTGAAACAGACTAAAGTCTCTGAAGAAACCCCCAAAAATTAATTAAACTGCCCCGAATCATCAACCAGCACAGCGGAGCGGCACAGAGTTTTCACAGACTGGTCGCAGAGGCGTGTGGTCATCACGACCGAGGTCGAGAGGTCGAGAGGTCAAGCGCTTCGGCTGAGCGAGAGCCGCCTGGTGATGAAACGTCCTCCGCTTCAAAGAGACGGACTGACGTAGCGGCGTGTGGTGAACGCAGGAGAGAAATGAAATCCAGCCGCCATTACAACGCCGTGGGTCACACACCTGAAGAACCGACCGGTTCAAGACCGGCCAATCAGACGGCGAGCTCCTATCAGTGGCGCCCGAAGAGAGGGCAAGACCCCACCTGGGGTGTAGTGACTGTTGAGTTTGATCGTATTGATCGTATTGATCGTATTGATCGTATCGATCGTATTGATCTTATTGATCCTACCATTTTGCGTTCCAGTTCAGTGTCGCTCTTCTCCTGCATGCTCTGGTCGCCCAGCCGCTCGGTGAAGGTTTCCTCTCCGTCTGATCTGTCACAACCAAACAAGACGTGTGAGTTGTGCAAATCAGTCTCGCTCGGATCTCCGTTCGTCTGCGCCGTGAGAGTGTGTGTGTGTGTGTGTGTGTGTGTGTGTGTGTGTGTGTGTGTGTGTGTGTGTGTGTGTGTGTGTGTGTGTGTGTGTGTGTGTGTGTGTGTGTGTGTGTACCCGAGGACTTCCTGTGTGAACCGGCTCAGGCTCTGGATCAGCTCCTGGTACTGGTGGAGGTCTTGGCTGAGGAGCTCCTGGAGCGCGCTCAGGGCTTTTTCCTGAAACACCAGGCGCTGAGACTGGACCAGACGCTCGCCGACGGAGGCCTGGAGCTTCTGAATGACACACAGCTGAACCTGTCGACGAGAAGAAGCTTCGTCTTTTATTGTTCCTCCACCTCCACCTCCACCTTCAAACATCATCATGCTGTTATGACTTGATCAGACGGTCAGTTTAAACTACCTAATATAATAAATAATAATAATAATGACGACGACGATAATAATAATAATAATAATAATAATAATAATAATGATGATAATAATCATAATAATAATAATAATAATAATAATAATGATGATGATGATGATGATAATAATGATCATAATAATAATGATGATGATAATAATACTAATAATAATAATAATAATAATGATGATGATGCTAATAATGATAATAATAATAATGATGATGATGACGATGATGATGATAATAATAATAATAATAATAATAATAATAATAATAATAATAATGATAATGATAATGATAATGATAATAATAATAATAATAATGATGATGCTAATAATGATCATAATAATAATTATGATGATAATAATAACAATAACAATAATAATAATAATAAAAAGAAGAAGAAGAAGAATGCCACAAGCTTTTATAGAGCTTTTTGTGCACTCAAAGCCACTTTACAAAAGAAAAAGAAAGAAAAATAACAATAAAAATAAAATGAAGAGTTTAAGGTAAAGCAAGTTTGAACAGGTGGATTTGAGGATGCCGGCCGGCAGCGGTGGCGGGGACAGTAGCGGTGGCGGGGGTAGCAGCGGTGGCGGGGGCGGGGCGAAGTCTCAGTCCCCCAAGCAACAGTCGAATCCAGCAAATTCACACGTTGAACTTTGAGGTCAGACTCTTTCAATAAACGATGTGTTCAGAGGCTCAGTGCTTCGCTCACAGACAATCCAGTTCACTGTTCACTTTTAAGATCAACACTGAGACCGACTTTAATTCCCTGGCTTTTCATTTTATCTCATTGCTGCCAATTTTATCGTTTTATTAGTGTTTTACTGTATATTTGAGTTTACTCTTCTTCTTCTTATTATTAGTGAATTTATGAAAAGTACTTTGGCTTTAGCGGCAGTTGTTTTAAAGTGTTCTATAAACTCAAATAGAGTCTATAAACTTTCCTTCTGGAGGCTTCCTGAAGACGTGGCATCGTGTGTTTGGCACTTTGTTCTGGTGAATTCAGACACTGACGAGATGGTCGGATTTCCTGGCTGTGTGTGTGTGAGTGTGTGTGTGTGTGTGTGTGTGTGTGTGTGTGTGTGTGTGTGTGTGTGTGTGTGTGTGTGTGTGTGTGTGTGTGTGTGTGTGTGTGTGTGTGTGTGTGTGTGTGTGTGTGCGTGCGCGCTCACAGTGGACGTCTGCAGGCAGGAGCTGGTCTTCAGCTCTCGTTCTGTGAGTTTCTTCTTCTCCTGAAGACGAAGCAGCTCAGAGCTCAGCAGCCGCCGACGACCTTCGATGTGAACGAGCCTGAAAGCAACACACACATCACACATTCTTTTAAATTAATTTATTAATCTTAAATTGGTTACAAATAATTCTGTTATTGGCCATTGTGACAGTAGCCCAACCACACGCAGTCCAAAAGAACACACGCGGTGGAGCGTGACGCGTGCTGAGGTTTGGTGCTCGTCAGAGTGCAGAGATGGAAATGTGACCTCACTATATTATCTGGAAGTGAACCTCCAGTCACAGTGTCTATGGAAATGATCCGGAGTCAGATTCCCCAGCGGGGCGCCAGCGTGGGCCTGTGGGTCTGTCAGACCCGACACGTCAAAGTTCAAAGGTCGCCACGATGCGCTCTTTAACAAAAAGTCACAATTTTCATGATCTTTCCTGTTGCCAGCAGGTGGCGCTATGCCTGTGAATGGATTGTGGCATATGGATTTGATTGGAGGAGGTTTTGATGTCAGGATTTAGGCCCATTGCAGCATGTAGGACAGAGTGACACGTCACTTCCTGTTTCATCGCGAACCACCAGATATTCACTGCAGCGCCGTGGCCACGCCCTCTGAGATTACAGTTACATTTTGATTTTCGTCAGGAAGGCCTGATGGATGTACTGGCCAGACTTCAGGCCTCTAGGACGTCCCTCCCAGGAGGATTGTGTTTAAAGCGTTTCACTCATAAAGAAGAATGTTGGACTTCAGAGTCTGGCTGTCACTGACATTTTTGTGCGTCTCGACGTGCTGCATATGTCTGCCAAGTTCCCCTGGACGTAGATGAAATGTGTTGGCCCATTTTAGATTGTACAAATGTGAACATATTGTAGGGGGCGCTATGGAGCCACTCTGCCAGACACACGCTCAATGACCATAACATTTAAAATGTTTTGCCACTTCTGACGTGTGTGAACATTTCCATGAAGGTTTGAGCTCCTTTAGGCCGCCGAACATGCAGCAGTTCGCGCAGTAGAGGAATAAAATTAAATAAAATTAAATAAAATTAAATAAAATTAAATAAAATTAAATTAAATTAAATTAAATTAAATTAAATTAAATTAAATAATAAAATAAAATGACGACAATAGTAATAACAACAATAATGATAATAATATTAATATAAGAAGAAGAAGAAGAAAAATCTCTTGCATTACAGAAAGGTTCTGTTTAGGTCTGTTTGGACCCTAAAAATAAAGAAATAAGACATTCTGAATTTTATTTTTTTAAAGTAACATGTTTAACTGTTTTATTTCAACAAATACATTTTAAAAAGCAGAAATTAAAGTTGTCGAGATCATACTGTGAATTTCTATTGTCCAGTAAGACATAAAAAGATCAATTATAATTTAGTTTTATCAGAACATTTCTGCAAAAGAAAATATTTGCTTTATTTTCGTACCATTTATTTTGATAAAACATTCGGGGGGAATACTTGAATATGTTTAAAATACGGTGAAAGCCTTCAGCGTAACACAAAATGCATTTGTTTGCCTTATTTGATGGAAAACAACACGACATGCTGTAAACATAAATACATTTCACTAAAAGTTTGCTTTTCATCAACATGCTGTTTTCTTTTTCCCTAAAATGTGCAGACTTTGTGAAGAGAGGTTTGATCAAATGAGGACTTGTGTGTGTTTGTAGGATTATGTGGCCTTGAGTGTTCCACCCCTCCTGCCTCTCCCCTGTTCGCCCACCAGGAGGCAGTAAGCGTCTGCAGGTGAGCAGGCAGAGCCTGTTTGGTTTGCCAGGACCAAGTCGAGGCTCGTCCCTGAAGCTTTTGATGAATCAACATGTAGAGAAAGACAAATTTGTCCAAAACGACACAAACGGCGGCACAAAAAGAGGAGAGGCCCTGTGGGAAGCCCCGTTAAGGTGGCGGTAACGAGCGTTTGACGGCGGCCTCCTGACTCGACGCCGCGTTGCCAGGCGGAGCTAAAACCTCTGTGATGGCGATAATCTTTGATTTACATTCGCGCCTCTCCGCTCAAAGCAGCTTTCAAACACTGATCAAGCAAATGTCTCGTCAAATTAAGAGATGGCTTTATGTAGCCCGGCTGCCATATTTCAAAATAACGACTTTTTCATTATCGGCATATTTATCCAGAAACGCGGCTCGAAGTGTCTTTGTCTCGAAGGCAGCATTATCAGTCCTCTGTCGTAAAAAACTCAATCATCCCTTTGCGTCTTCAATCAGGCTCCTTTCTGCTGCCGGATCCAGTGTTTTATGATCAGATCAATTATCTTTAATCACAGTATTAATATGAATGTGTTTTAAGATGCCGCTTTAGTGCAAATCAACAAACCAAACAAACTAAAATATAGTTCCTTTAAAAACGGAGTATTGATGGAATCGACTTCAATCCCTGTGAAGGTCAAACAAACCGAGACGTGACCGGACGTGACATTAAAATCGTGTGTTTGATAGTTACTGCCTGTTTAAACCACAATTGAATGGTTTTTACACTTCATATGAGTCAAATGGGAAATTAAAAGAACCAGTGAAAATAATTATTTGCAGATTTGTGAGCGACGTTCTCTGCGTGTTGCCCATTTTAGGGTTTTAAAAAAAATTTTTTTACTGGTTGAAATACTTTTAAAGCATTTAACTCTGATATTGTTCAAAACTTAATTCATTAGTTTTTTTTCTTCTTTTGTTAAACTTCAGCTGCCTTTTGAAATATCGGTTGTTTATAATGTGAAAGCATGAATAGGGGGAAAAGTATCGCAATTAGAGTTTGTTTGCACATTGATGAGAACTGCTCTCTGACCGTACTGACAGTATCATCTTCTTGAATGGGACATTTTGGATATTTGTTTGAACTAGTTTTACGTGTACAACGCTAGAGGTCAAACATGGCGAGAGCCCGACTAAAAAAAAAGAAAAAAAAAAAGGCATTTCTTTAATTCTATATTAAGAAAGCTGCAAAAATAGAAGTCAAAATACTCTTACAAATAAATAGGATAAAAATCCAAACACTTTGTACTTTCAGGAATCGTGTTGCTTCAGTAAAAAGGAAGGTTTTAAGGCTTTTTTACTTTTTATTCAGATTCTGAGGTATGACTACTCATGCCCCCCCATAACGCTCCTTTACACTGAATTTGCACAGCTGCTGCACTGTATGCACTTTAGATGCACACGTGTACGGTTCACATCTACTGCTGACTACCTCGCACCTTTATGTACAGACTGTACACCTTAAATTGTATATGGTATATTAACTTGTATACATCACTTGTTATTGTGCACAGTTTTAATGTCTAGGTTTATATTTCTATTGCTTTGAGTTTATTATAGTTTTTAAATCATGTGTGCAGGGACACACGTTCCTTTACTGCACACACGACAGTAAACACTTTGAATTGAATTGACTCTGATTCAGACTCTTATTTTTGTTCAGTGGACTATTAATTATTTATAATATATTAAAATAGAATCAATTTGTCGCAGGGTTTTACTGCCCCGGCACAAACGCCACACCGTCATCCACAGGAGAGTTTTGTATTTACGGCAAATCGAATCGTATCTCCCTCATATGACGCTCCACTCGAAGTGAAACGAAGAACGTCAGTCTCAGGACGGTCACTGCTGGGAAATCTTCATTTGCGCTACAAACTGGAGGACGTGCACATTACCCCCCCCCCCCCCCCCCCCCCCCACCCCACTCCCACCCCACCCCAGCGTTCAGGAGACACGAACATCTCCGGAGAGAATCCCTGAACTTCATGCAAATGAGGCGGCGTGACGCCTGTCAGTCATCGCCGCTGCGAACCAATGGAAGGACGTCATTAGGAGCGGCGAGGAGCATCATCCGTCCTGCTGAAAAGACCATAATTACCACACACACACACACACACACACACACACACACACACACACTGCCAGCTGTCGGTGTGTTCTGATTAGTCGCTCACATACAGAAAAGCATGAATAGGGCTCCATAATTATGTGAACGTATGTGACAAACACATTTCGCTCCATAATTGCAGGTGAAATACGTGTAGGTGTTATTCATTATTTGTATAAATATATATATATATATATTTTTTTTTACATTAATGTATCTCCCTACTCGCAGCCTGTCACATACTCGATGGCAGGTTTTATCCCGGATCCGTACACAGTGCGAGTATTTTTACCAGCAGACTAAATAAAACCGGCAGCTGAAGTGTTTCTTTTCATGGTTTAAAGGTGAAGCTGCGAGGACGGATGGAAGCGCTGCTGAATGTTAATGACTGACTCGAACTTCTCCTGTGTGTGCGTGTACATGTGTGTGTGCGTGCGCGCGCGCGCGCGTGTTCACAAAGCAGGTGTACACCAAAAGTTTCTTCCATGGAAAATCCAGAGCGAGTTCAGAAGCGGTGTGAAGAAGATGGAGGGGGGAGGGGAGGGCCGAGGAAGAGTGGCTAAACATCTATCCAGGAGAAGAAGAGGTAATGACAAAATAGCAGCTTTGAAAGAAAAGAAAGGAGCGGGGGAAGACGAGGAGTGCCAGGAAGGGGAAAGAAAGAGAAAGAGGATCACGTCGGGTCTTGTTCGAATGGGGAACTCTGACGTGTTGTTTTTTCTTTTCAAAAGAAACGGACCCGGAGAAAAAAAGAAAAAAAAAAAAAAAAAGGAAAGTGAAAGACGGGAGAAACAAAATGCTGATAAATAAGAGAAAATGAGATAAAGAAGCAATAAAAGTGCAGGTTTGGAGCTGGAGGATTATTAATGAA
This sequence comes from Lipophrys pholis, assembly GCF_963383615.2. Taxonomy (NCBI): domain Eukaryota; kingdom Metazoa; phylum Chordata; class Actinopteri; order Blenniiformes; family Blenniidae; genus Lipophrys; species Lipophrys pholis. The sequence continues at coordinate 8,574,836 of NC_137641.1, read as the reverse complement.
ACAGAATTGTCGGCAGCGGCATCAGATAACGTCGGACTCCTCGTCTGTGAGCGCGTGGCCATCTGTTATCATCAGCCTCATTCTTGAGGTCTTATCATGACAAGTGAGCAAAACTCCATCTGGTGAAGACGCCGAAGAAAAGCTAATAAATGTTCCCAGTGCGGCGAATCAACTCGTCCTCATTGGAAACCAAGAGCGTTTCCACGGCCTCCAGGAGAAACGTGCAGGAGATCACCTGGCGGCTCAGCAGGGCTCAAGGGCCACGGCTGGATGTTTCTGTGTGCCGCCAGAAACTTCTGCTACTTTCTGATTGGTTACTGAAACACTGAAACGCTGAAACACTGAAATACTGAACCACTGAACCACTGAAATACTGAACCACTGAAACACTGAAACGCTGAAACACTGAAATACTGAACCACTGAACCACTGAAACACTGAAATACTGAACCACTGAAACACTGAAACTCTGAAACACTGAAATACTGAACCACTGAACCACTGAAATACTGAAACACTGAAACACTGAAATACTGAAACACTGGAATACTCAAATACTGAAACACTGAAACACAAATACTGAAATACTGAAATACTGAAACACAAATACTGAAACACTGGAATACTCAAACACTGAAACACTGAAATACTGAAACACTGATATATTGAAATACTGAAATACTGAAACACTGAAATATTGAAACACTGAAATACTGAAACACCGAAATACTGAAATATTGAAATACTGAAACACTGAAATATTGAAATACTGAAACACTGAAATATTGAAATATTGAAATACTGAAACACTGAAATATTGAAACACTGAAACACTAAAATACTGAAATATTGAAACACTGAAATATTGAATTACTGAAACACTGAAATACTGAAACACTGAAATATTGAATTACTGAAACACTAAAATACTGAAATATTGAAATATTGAAACACTGAAATACTGAAGTTACTGAACTACTGAAACACGCTGTTGTTTTACTGAAGCTATGTTTAAATTCACAAAGAACAACAACTGCAAAGACAGTTTCAGTCTGTTTCAGTGTTTCAGTCTGTTTCACGGTGAAATAAAACCTTTTTATGACTCCACAGTCTCCAGAGCTTCCAAGAGTTTGAGCCTCCAGGTCACCTCAGCTCAGATCCAAACCAACAGAAGTTTCACCTTCAGAAAACCTCAGTTAACATTTTAACTGTTAAAGTTAATCAATCAATGTCATCGTCACATGTTTAAGTTGAGGAATGAAAGCTTCAGGTCGCCGGGGAGTTTAAATCTATTCAGAAGCAGAGCAATGAACTTCTGTCAACGAAGCGATACAGCGTCGACGTCGATATCAGAGGGTTTCATAAGAAAAGAGAAGAAGCAGAAGTCCAACGGGAAGAGGAGTAGAAGGGTGGAAGAGTTGATCTGGGGGTTTTCCAAACTGCCTGTTAATGTTGGCAACCAGCTGAAGAGTTAATTAGACTCCATGTCAGAATGTCTGTGGGAAAATCGACTGACAGAAGACGTACGACCTGATGTGATCTGGCAAAGTCTGGTTCTGACAGGAAGTCCTGTTCTCACCCGGTTTGCTCCTATCATGCACTGCTGCATTGCATTGTTTTGAATCAAGGTGCTTCATGAGATTTCTGGCTGAAGGAGAGTCTGACTATCTTTTCAGGGAGTTTTAGCTTTGAGGTGGTGTGTTTCTCTTCAGGACAGAAAAAACGCTAAGCGCAAGCCTAACCCTTAACCCTCAAAACTAATGCTTAACCCTAACCTTTAACCCTAACCCTCAACCCTAATGCTTAACCCTAACCTTTAACCCTAACCCTCAACCCTCAACCCTAATGCTTAACCGTAACCTTTAACCCTAACCCTAACCCTCAACACTAATGCTTAACCCTAACCTTTAACCCTAACCCTAACCCTCAACCCTAATGCTTAACCGTAACCTTTAACCCTAACCCTAACCCTCAACACTAATGCTTAACCCTAACCTTTAACCCTAACCCTCAACCCTAATGCTTAACCCTAACCCTTAACCCTAAGTTGACCAGCTGGTTTGTGTCCTCCTAGAAATACAAAAGGCCTCATTTATTTTGAAAATAAAATAAAAACCAAAAGACTCATAAAGAGCAAAGAGGAGGATGTTAAGAGGAAATATTTGAGCCGTTTCTATAGTTTTGATTCCAATTTGGCCATAGTCAGGATATTGCTGACGTCGGCAAACTTTCCAGGAAAACACATGAGTTGACTGTGAATGAGTCTGACCCCACAGAAGAATTTCCTCAAACATTTATGAGGAACCTCTCTGTGGTTGGTAGCAGACCGTTGGGATGTGCTTCAATGGGTAATACACTTTAGACAAAGAGGAGAATCTGAGAGGCAAAAAAATGACGGTGACAGGATGAAACTGCACAAAGTGCTGCTCGTTATCGAGATGGTAAGGTTCATAAAACATGTGGTTGTGTTGATCTGGAGGCAAACCCACTGTCACGGACAAACCATTCAGGACTCTACTGCGTTAAACTCTTTCCCACTGAACTGACGTAGAAACTAGCTTTCACTTTCACTCTCTACTGCCACATCCATTCATTGTAAAAAAAAATAAAATAAAATAAAAAAATACTTCAGTACGGTAATAAATGAAACGTTGTGAAATACATCCACTTGATTGTTTTGCTGTAATAATTTATTGGTTTAAATTAATCAATATGGCAGCTAGTTGAAAAGTAGGGTTTTTGTGCCTGAAACTAAAGTCTGACACCAAAGACGTCCTGTTATCAGGTAACCTTGGCTGAGCTGGAGCTGCTTGTATCGCTGCATTAGCACTCGTATCGTAGCTCGCCGAGCAGTTCGCAACCAGTTGCAACCCAAACAGGAAGTTGAATGACTGATAGACGACTTAAAGCAGGGGGAAGGTTAGCTGACGTGATCAACATGTTGTCGTCTTCAACAAAAAGAATCTGTCCAAACGACCGCGAGCGCTTCAACGCTATCGTTTAGCATTTCTGTTCTTCTCATAACAGTCGTGAATGAATAGAAAATGTTAGCCATGTTCAGCCGCCTCCCAGCAGGTTTTAGTGATGTTTCTATTCGACCCACACGACCGCGTATAAAAACACTTCTGTTTGGCTAACGCTAACAGAGTAGCTTCCTTTGATCCACATGGTCAATTTCTGATAGCTTGTTGTTAGCATTAGCACGATGTTATGTAGTTACCTCAAAGTTCTTAAATAAGATGTTTTGGTTTGGTCCACTCGTCATCATTTCCGTGAAAGCTGTGTTCAAAATGGACATTACAAGTTGATTTTGTTGATGCCGTTGGGCCAAATATTTTAGATTATAGGACAAAGAGTGTGGACCATGAATCTGTGCCGTGATCAACCATCAGGTCATTTCCATGAATCACTGTTTCAGACCGATTAAGAAAACTTTTTGACAGTTTGGAGAAATAAGGTGTCGTGACTTTGTCGTATGGTTGGCGCTGAACACGGGGCGACTCATCCCCCCAGTGTGACAAAATGTTGTACAGTCTCGGTTTTATCCAACACACTCAGCGTTGGTTCTGGTATCACCACATGAGACAAGGAGTGGCCGGGGAAAAGCACGGTAAAAGGAAAGCAGTATGACATCTTCTCCCAGTGAGCCGGGAGAAGAGCAGAGGCGGGGCTTAATGTCGGGAGTTCATCCAGGCCGTGACAGGAGCAGTCAGTTTCCAGGAATCCCATCTCAATACAACCTGTGTGTGTGTGTGTGTGTGTGTGTGTGTGTGTGTGTGTGTGTGTGTGTGTGTGTGTGTGTGTGTGTGTGTGTGTGTGTGTGTGTGTGTGTGTGTGTGTGTGTCCTGCCACACCTTGAACCCGGAGATGAGTCCCAGCTCGTCCCGTCTGCCAAACGTGAGACATGAGACCAGTTCAGCAGGACAGAGAGCGGGTGGGGGGGGGGGTGATGGAGGGGTGTGTGTCGGAGGGGGGGTTCCTTGAAGAGTTAACATCAACGCGAACGAACACGTAGCGACAAGATCAGAAGGTTTGCTTTCTCACATTAAACAAATGTAAACACAAACACATTCCCAGGTAAACCTGACGACCTGGGCTGAGTCAGACAGGTGAAGCATGATGTCACCGGTTCAGGCTCTCACCATGGAATCCACCGAGTAAATTTGTGGAAATTTACTTCATTGTTTTTTTAAGAAGAAAAAACAATCCAGACTTAGTAACGTAAACTACTGAGTCTGAAAACCACCAGACATGCCGCGCCCTGCATCGTTTAACCACAGACATCACTCGCTCCTGAGAACGGAGGTTTGCAGCAAAAACGACCAAAAAGACTGAGAATAGAAATTGTTGAGTGAAATCTGGGTGATTTGAGTTGTTTTAGTCAAATAAGCTCTCTCAGGTCCCGTTTACACGGCGAGGATTCAAATGGAAAGTTTCACGTTTCCACAGCAACGTTTTGAAAACGATGTCTGTTTCCACGGAATCGGCAGAAACACTGAAAACGGTGTTGTTTTCATGTTGGTCCACTAGGTGGTGCTGTTGTTTGTCTATTGTAGTGGAGCCACACACACATGCAACAGAGAACAATGGGCTCTAAAGATAAACAATGGGAGAACACGGACGTTCTAGTGGACAGCCTATGTACCGTCGCGGAGCCTGAGCATTTTGAAAAAGTTGTATTTTAAGTGGTTTTAAGCACCGTTATCGTGTAAATGAAAGTTTTGTGTGTTGAGTTGAAATGGAGGCCGTCATCGAGGAGCACTTGTGTGAGGAGATCCGCCGTTTCCCCGTTTGGACAATCCCAATTTAAAAGAATATATAGAAAGAGATGGTTCAAAATTCCTGGCGTGAAATACCAAAAACTTTAGGAATGGAGGACAACGCCTGCCACCAGAAGTGGGAATATTATCGGGATCGTTACGCTACATTAAGGAACTGACCTGAACACTGAAATGTAGGACCCACGTTTAAGTCTGCGGAGAGTATGGAGGAGCCTTAATCAGCTGCCTCGTCTCTGCTCTATGGGCTGTTTTCCTTCAGTTCCCACAATGCTTTGCGCTCAGCACACTCTCTTTAGCTGTTTTAATCATTTGAGTCTTTAAAAGTTCTGTCCACACGTCACTATGAACACGACTCAACATGAGGCTTCAGGGCATGTAGTACATATGCCAGGCCTTTAGGGGCGCTGTGACTCTCCCAATTACACCAAAAACGCATAAGAAGACACGGAGCACATAAAAATTTTGAAGTAGACTCCAGACATAGATTTCAATATAACTCTGAGTTATACAGGTCAGCAGCTTCTGCAGCGCCACCTGGAGCATGCAGCCCACCATTGTTGTGGTTATTAGATGACATGGCTGACCGCTGTGGGGGAGAGTGGTGGGGTGATTACGTCATCTTTTTTCCACAGATGATCGTCTTTGCCATCCACACCTCACAGCCGAGCTGGGGTTTTAGAATTTCCCCACTCTGGACCCCCGGGTTCAAAAACACTTGTGTTGATGATCGGCCAAAAATGGTGTGTTTACGTGAACCGGCGTTCTCATGTGGACGGCCCCCAAAACCTGTCAAAGCAGCAGAGAGCTGCCGCCTCTCGCCCTCTCAGCAGGAGGCAGATTCTTTTCAGAGCTGCAGGATCACAGTGAACACAGGGAAAGCCTTTTTTAGGAAGGCGGGGGCTGGAAGTTTGTTTTAACATATCAGTAAAACACATCAGCACACCAGAGTCCTGCTTCGGTACGGTGAAGAGGTAAAGTCTGCCAGCTGACCCGACGCCAACGTCTTCAGCCGTCAAATCAGGGTGTGAGCGGTTGGGTCTCGCTACGCCTCCAGCTGTTTAGTTTAAACGGGTTTAACATCTGTGTCTTACACGCAAGGATTTCACGACAAGTTTTCAGTTCCCATGACAACGGTGCTCAGAGCCACTCAAAACAAAGCTTTTTTGAAAACGGCTGCCAAGGCGGAACTTTTGGAAAATGCTCCAACTCGCTTTCTGTGGAAACGGGTAAACCTCCATTTTAAATATTCTCCTGGGACCTGATAGTTTCATTTTGACAGTCACCGTCATAACAATAACCAACAACAGCACCAACTCGTGGCCCAACACTCTGACAACATTGTTTTCGGGGTTTCTGCCATTTCCGTGGAAACAGACATAGCTTTCACAATGTTGCAGCGTAATCATGGAACTTTTCCGAAATGAAAACACCAAAACAATGCGCGGCCTTACGGTCCCACTGCAGCGCTCGTATAAACACGACAGTTTTCAGCGGTCCGGACTAAAAGGAGGTGTGATTTTCGTTTGATGGAAAACCTTTTGTTTTCGTCCCAGTTTGAAGGCATCTCAGTGCACTTCCACAGCGGAGCCGACTAAATCGCACATCGGAGTCCGTTTCATGCTGAAACACTGAAGACAGGAGTGGAGAGAAGAGCCGACCTCTGTGACTCCACAGGAAGAGTTCCCCAAACTAACATCCGCTAGACAGCTCACTGTTTCACTTGACTTCCTGGCTACTGAAGGTGAAGCGCCAACACTGAGCTCTCCTGACACTGTACGGCTGTGAAAACCCTGTTCATGCAGAGAAAACCATTTTCACAGGCTCGTCGAAGGACAGCACACGTCATTCCACACATACTCCTCATGGCAAACACACGTGACTCACTGAGTCTGGATGTTGCAGAGCTCCTGCTGTGTCTGCTTCTGCAGCTGCTGCAGGTGAGACGTCAGCTCCTGGCTCAGGGCGGCGAAGCTCCGCGGTCCTTCTCCCCCTGCTCGCTCGCCCAACAGCACAGCCTGGAAAACCACCAGCAGTGACCACAGACGCACTCTGTTAGCTCGTCCAACCCGTCACTCACACTGCTAGAACTGCTCATCAGACACACGCGAGTTAGAATTGTGACTTTCATCAAATAATTTAGAGAAAGTTCCTGCTGCATGACGTCGGCTGAATAGCCATTGATGTTGTTGAGGGTTGATCCAGATCCAGATCAATACAAATATTAATGTAGATTAATGTCTTTATGGTGTGAGATCTTTCTCTGTCAGTTTATTACATTTTTTTTTTCAATTAGTTCATAACACAGATATTGACGATGGACAATGTTTGCATAGTTTCGTGCATTTCTACGGCACCTGAATCTTTTGCGATCAATACATTGAACCGGTCAGTATCCCAAACCTTGTATCACTGCACCTGTGAGCAATCAGCACTTAATATAAAACCAAGGAATGGGATTTTGTTGTGTGCACACATGTAAATATATCAATTGATTCATTCAGGTAATAAAACTGGATTGAAAACTTCCCGTATCAATTAGTCCAATGTGATTAAAATGCAATCGGGTGAAAAGCAAGGTTGTTTTTTTGTTTTTTTTTAATTGCCTACGGCTCGCAACAGTCATGAATACTAACATTTTGGAATATGGTGATGAAATCCAGCAGAAAAATGATTGTGGTGAAAGTTCTGGGGGGGTTACGATCAATTTTTACAATCAACTATCCTCCATCAACGCAGCTCTGCCACAAAGTGTGACTTTCTGCTATGTAGCCTTGACTGTAATAGTTTAGTGAATTCTAATGAGAATAGAGGAAATCTTCGTCTTGACATTGCTTATTACGAAGGAAATTGACAGAATTAGTTGATACGTTGTTACTTTTAGAAACAGATTATGCAAAGTTCATTCAAAGTTTAATTCTAGTTTCTGCTATTATCAAACCCATTTATCACGACTGAAACCGTCTTCAGTGTGTAACGCTACGCTGCCTTGCAGAAGGACGGGATTTTTTTTTCTCGAGGAGTCGGACTGTGATTGATGTCTGAGTAAACTCGGTTGAGTCATTTGGATCTGGTCTGTTTAGCCTGGTGGCCTTCTTCCGATCCGAGGAGCAACATTTGTCCACCGTGTGATGCCAGCAGCGCAGACTGAACACAGCGTCCAGACTGAGGAGGTCAAGCGGCTGAAGCTGCGACGGGTCACAATCAGGGAACAAATATAGTAAAGTAGCTGCAGGCTGACCGCTTGTTCTTGCTGGGTTACGGAGCCACTGCTCCATCTATTTGTTGGTATTGTTATTGAGGCTTCATCCTGGATTCCCAACAAAAGAATTCTTTGGGTGCTTAAGTCTGGATCTTGGGGGAAATACGTGCTCATGATATTTGGACAAAAGAGACAAATGCTTCACAGTCATGAGTTATTATTTTGTTGGGGGGAGTATTTCCAGCTCTCACTAGTCAAACATTGCAACATGCCGGTTAAAAGTGGGGATGAGTCACAGGCTGATCAGACCAAGCGCTACACGCCAGACAAAGGCATAGAAAACACAAACCCGAAGAGACGCTGGATCACATGACGGGAAGGGATAAAAGTTGTAGGAGGTGGCATCTATTCTGGCTGAGTCTGAACTTGTGGAGGTGACGGAGTCTCGGTGTAGGCAGTAAGACAACAGACCCGCTGAGTCACGCTGGCAGAACACCACCGTCACCCCGTCCTCGCCGTCGTCTGTCTCCGTCCCCGTGACTCAGCCTGCCAGTCTGACACACAAACTGCCACTATGTTCCATCTGCAGCCGCATTACGTTTGTTTTTCGCTGCCGATCGCTGGTCCTCGCCGCCGCTCACGCGCAAAAACTTCCCTGGAGCTACATTTTCTCGCCGCTCGGCCGGTGAACTCAGCTCTTACTTTTTGTTCTTCAGTATGTGTGATAATCCAAACTGTAAACTCTTCCGCCAACGTTTCGTGTCATTCCAGGAAAAAAAGGTCCGTGAGCCAAATGAAGCTGAACAAACACGATTTGGATGTGTAGAGCTGTAAAAGATCTGTCGACTGAACTCGGAATATCACTGAACCAAACTGGGAATTCCATCCACCTTAAAGTCCAAGTTCACTTCATATTTCCACCTGGACGTGTGATCTTCTACGTTCTGACCCGATACAGAGAGGAGCAGGTCCATGACTAACAAGCTCAGCGAGATATCCCACAATGCCGTGCTGATGAGCCTCACATCTACAAAAAAACATTACAGTGGAGAATCATTACAGTTCCTTTGTTTTTCTACTTTACTCTTGTCTTGTCTTTGGTCTGCTGCTACAGGATTGTCTCCACCTGTGTAATCCAGCCCTAATGGACCGGTCCGCTTCAAACTCCCTCAAACTTCTCCTGCGGATCAGCCTTTTTGCTAATTGAATTGTTGAGGCATTCCTACTTTAGAAAAGTCATATTGAAGTTACACATCAGGGCCGAGGAGCGCGTGTGTGCTGGGTCCTTAAATCCGTTGTCAGATCATGATGTCGTTCTCGGGTTAGGCCAGGAGAGTTTACGGTTTCACAGCTCGCACATTAAAGTGAACATATATCACGTATACATCTACACTTTGACTTTATGTATAAAAGAGTCACACCAAAGTCGTTTCAAGCTTTTATTTTGATAACTGCTGGTGGCTAAATGAAAATAGTTTACCGGCTGCGGTTGTAATGAGTCCCTTAGTGAATTTAAAGCCCCGGTACTTGCAAGTTCGTGCTGTCTCGTTGTAAAAACGTGGGCAAAATTTGGGGATCCGTACGTGGTGAGTGCCGCCTCCGTACGGATTTGGGAGCACGCAGACATGCCGTAGCACTTTTCGGGCATGAGGAACTTTCGTTGCGTTTTGATTACGAATTCACTCCCGTACAATTGACGTGCGAGCCTTCTACAGCCAATGCGCTCACGACGCACTGACTCCGTGAGTCTTTTAAATTTTTCCCACGGTCACTTGCTCTATGGACGGCGCACTCATCACCTGCGTGCTGCACAGCTGATATGTGCGTGGTCTGTACTTACTCAGCACTCCCCCAGTTCTAATGTCCAATGAGCACGCAGAACTCACGCGGACCGTACCGAGCAAGCACCTGCTCCGCAGTTACAACGCAAGTTGTGGACACTGATTTCTGTATGGACGAAACCACCATCTCCTGCGTCTGCGTCCTCGTTGCCTCTCTCATATCTTTTTTTTCCCCCCTCTCCCGTATCAAGGCAAGTAATACCACGTCATGCTCATGCGCCGCCACTTGAAGATGCTTTTGCAGCATCAGAACCCGAAGTCTCTGCAGTGGAATGGGCGGCATCTGGAGGCAACAGCAGCTGGGACATCGGGCGGAAAAACTCACGTTCATCGCACTTGCAAGCACTTACAACATGCAAGTGAGTAAGAACACCGTACGTGAGCAGCACGTATAAGTACGGCCTCCATAGGATAACGTGGCAATCGCGTGGAGATCGTACGTTGTAAGCACGTTGTGAGCGCGTTGTGAGCACATTGTAAGCCCGTACAATCACTTACCACGTGTGCAACGTACGATGCACGCAACCGCTCACGGCCAGGCGTGGCGTGCCTGGCGACATCCTTAGACCTTGCGCAACCGTGCAAGTGACGTGCGTTGACGTACTCCCTCCTTGCTCTTGCCACTCCCTCCGTGGCCTCCCCAAAAGACATGCGGACTGAAAACACGCACGGTGGGTTGTGACCGGGGCTTAACGATCAGAACGGTTTAATTTTTAGTTCTTTTTTTTTTATGTATTTAGACTAAAACTTGAACTATATTTAGTTGACTTTATTTTTTCGCTGCAAATTAAAAAAAAAAAAAAGGTCTAATCACAACTTTCCGTTTTCCTTGTGTTGGTTGTAGTTTTGTGTTTTTTCCTGTTTATCTCACCAACTGCCACTCAGAGTTCTTATTTTAATGTATTTGCTTCCTCGGTTTCCACAATCACTTGACAAACTATTGGGAACGACACTAAAATCCACTAACAGCGACACAGGTTTGTCTTTGTGTTTTACTTTGTGCCATTAAGGCCGTGGAGCGGGGGAATTAATGGGATTTGAGCCGCCCGTCTGAACGAGGCCTCGGGGGACGTTCACCAACGAGCGAGACAAAGCAGATAAAAACAAAGGAGGCCCGTAGAGGCTGCTAACGCCGCATCCAGCGATTTGTCCTTATATCCTCTAGCAAAGATTCACATTTAGAAGAAAACATTAAGAAAACTCCAAACCACACTTGATGTCTCTGTTACGCCAACAGAACTCGTCCGATTCCAGCGAAGCTGACATGAATGTCAAACGTCTTCTTTAAATACAAACCAAGCAGAAGATTTAGTTCCAAAACAGAAGAGTGAAACTCAAGCTGAAGTGGAGAGGACCAAACCAGTAAAATGAGACTGAATCTTATTTATTTAGATTTTTATCTTTTCTTTTTTGGTACTTGTGTGCAGGACTCGTGGTTGGGATTTTTTATTGCTATGTTGGATTTTCTCGGCAATTCAAACATAAATAATATCTGAAATTCGAACATACATCCAGAACGACTGACTGGGGGTGACGACACAAGCAGCATGAGGAGAAACTACCATCCACCGTTAAGTAAAGCGAGACGGCCTAGAACAGGTCTGTCAGGCCTGATCGATGAGCTGGATGCACTGAATACACACTGAATACACACACAATACACACTAAATAAACACTGAATACCCACTAAATCCATTTAGCATGTTCACCTTCATGAACATGGACTATTTGCTGTGTACTGTGTACAGTGTACTGTGTACTGTGTACTGTGTACAGTGTACAGTGTACAGTGTACAGTGTACCGTATACCCGATCATGCGAATAGTTTGAGGAAGAAATGCAAACAGAAGAATGTACAACGTGGTTTATAATGTCTCTAACCGTTTGTGTTTAATCGTCTTGTATCAGTTTTGAACACTTTGAATGAGGAGGCGCAAATCAGCTCAGCTTTTAGCAGAGATCCTGCTCTTATTGTGGCGAGATTCTTTTCCTCATCTGGCCCCCCACAACTTTTGTCTGCAACTGCAATTATTGTGGTGATCAGCTGCAGCGCACACACGTGTGTTTGTGTGAGCCTGCAGCTCAACAGGCGTTATAGCAGATCTGAGTCGATCAGGACAGGTACTGCGCTCTTATTTCACAAGAGTTTCTTCAGCACAATCCTCATCGAGAGACAAATAAATAACAGTTCCTCCATTTTCTATGTTTGTGCCTCTATGCTGATTTGAATTCTCTGCATACGCCTCCATTTTTTCCGTGGAAACCCACGGAAGTTTCAATGAAAAAGGTCAAAGTGTGAAAGTGGTCACCTGCTGGTCCTCAGTGGTCGGCGCCTGGAGGATGTTGACCTTGTTTTCTAGCAGCTGCTGTAGTTTGTTCAGGGAAGCTGGAAAGTCCTCGTTCTTCTGGGAATCTGGAGACTTTCGAGAAAAAGACAAAATGATTTATTACCTTTTAAAGCAGCAAGACTTCAAATTGACAGCCGTCGCTCACAACCTGCAGTTTAACCATTCACCAAAATGCTCATTAGGTGAAGCAGGAGCAATAAAACGCATGTGGATGTGTGAATGTGTGAATGTGCAGCGTTACTGGAAATCTTTCACCTGTCTGCTCATTGTTTGGCCTGAATGTCCAGATGCCATCGCTGACTGCGATTAGAGCAACACCCAATTAGCAAAACATGCTGTGACACAGGGGCCATGTGGAATGGAGAGAGACAGGGAGGATGGGAGGAAGAGGCTGAACCGAGGTCTCGATCATCACAGAGGTCTGGTATGAACCGGGCCGAAACATGAAATGACTTCCTGAGGCGTCACGGTGCCTCCAGGTGGAAAATACTCTTCTCACATCGTTCACGCCGATTAAACGATGAAATCCAAGAAATCGCTTTGTGCTTTATTTTGCTGGGAGAGATCAGAACTTCAGCCGCAACCATGTTAGGTTTGATGCTAATGCTAGCAAAAAAAGCACCTAGCTTGTAAGTTTCCACCGCGGGGAAACGCTGGACGTTGTTGATGGGAGAAGGCGCAATACTTGAAAATAAGATGACTTGTATTAGCACAATACATTGCAGATTTATCGTGATCGAGATAAAACAGATAAAACTGGACGATGTATCGCATAAATAAATCAATCATTATCACAATCGGAAGCTGGAAGATATATTAGAAATTTATCATTATTGAGAAATCAGCATGCGCAATATATTGCAAATTCATTATTATCAGGATATGAACGGCCTCAATATATCACAATAGATGAAAACATGATTTAATGAGGTTTACGTAAGTTCAGTCTTTTTCAATAATGAAGGACAATATTGTGATGAATGTTCGATATGCGATCACTTTAAATTTGGGGTACTTTGCGGATTTTGACTTTGCTATAAAGATGGATACGAATTCTGTTACGTTGATGTTGTGATAATATTGTGTTTGTTATATATTCCACATGTTGATATCATGATAACAATACACCTGAGATATGCCTTGTGCATATTGATGTGGTGATATTTACAGCTTTGCGATATAATACAGATATTGATATTGGGAAAACAATGAATTTGTAATATATCGCACAGCTTCCTGTTGTGTATTTTAAAAAATACATTATTTTAGTATGTGTATAAATGAGCTGACACTAATCGGAGCTGTTCCCACTTGGCCAGTTAACCAGGATATTTTTAAAAAATCTGCTATTCGGTGGTGAAAAACGAGCTGCGACATCCAGATGTGACGACAACAGAAAGGAAGACGTGAGCAGCTGGACTTCAATACATCACGTTTCTGCTTGATTAAACACCAGTGAGAGATTCTTTTTGGGGGTTTACGTTCCTTTTTGGAGCTGGCACACTTTGAACGCCTCGCAGATGGTCCCGGTTGTAACGCACCAGGCTGCAGGAAGCAGGATGTTGATTTGTGGTGTGGAGTCGGAGTCCACCTCCCAAAAAAACCTTTCTGTCCAAAATCTGGAATACTATTCAGACTTCATCTGAAAATATTTACAGAAAATCTACATTGTTCCTACATTTTGTAAAATGAAACTATAAATAAATGCAAAGACATCATGATCCAAGTCATAGTTCAATATATTTCATTAAAACTGGAGACAAAAATATCCCAAACTAGGGCTGAACAATATACAGCTATTTATTGTTACCAGAATTAGAACTGGCACAATATTCACATCTACAAGGAATTGACAGATCTAATTAATTGTAGCTACAGAAAAAGAAAAGAAAAATCACAGCTGGTATAAATTAGAGAAAGAAGACCGTTATTCAAAGCACAGCGGAGGTTGTTCACATCCATTTTATTCTTGCTTTCTCCTTGGAATGAATGAAAACTTTCACCAATCAAAACTAGTTGACTTTTCAAATACAAACAGTAGAAAATACAAACGACAGCTGACTCTGGTTTTGTTCTCATTTAGTTTCTTTAAAATCAGCTGAATATAAGCATCGAAATGCTAACTATCACTTTAGCTGAAGTTATTATTGCGCTGCCTGAAAAAAACAATAAACAAAGTGTAAAGATGTGCTAGCTATGCTACCTTGACATAGCTTTATGCTTTAAAAATCATTGTTGAGCTTTAACGTCAAGATGCTACCTGTATGGATCACGCAGTAAAAATAACTTTAGGGTCAATTATGAAGTAGTTGCTATAATGTACTAAACTTTAGCATCAAACAATAACTGTATAGCTATGTCAGCTAATAAAACTGCTAAGTTAAGTTCTAATATAATTGTTTGAAGACAAGCTTAGCTTCCACGTGAGCTTTAGCACTACATGACTAATGGTTTAAAAAACGCTGCTGCAGCAGACGACGTCTTTGACAAAAGTTTGAAACTTCAGCATCGAAATGCTAAATGTATGGTCGCTAATCTTCAGGCTATGTTATAACAAAGGTTCATGAACAAAAACGACCATATGTTTAACTTTGTTGTCAAAATTCTGACGTATCACATGTTAGCTAGCCATAGCTTTAAGCTAGTCCAATTCCTTTCAAATGATTTGAGCTTTAGCTACAAAATGCTAACTGTATAGCATCTTGGCCAATTATTGCTTTAGACTAACTTGTGCACAGGTGCTAGCTAGTGTTGTAATCCAGACCGCCTGACCCGAGACCCAAACCAAGACCAGGTTGAAACCAAGACCAGGTCCAGACCAAGACCAGAGCATCCCAAAACCAAGACCAGGTCCAGAACAAGAAAATGGGTTCTTAGGAACAAGTGTACTACAACTCTAGCGCTAGCAGCGCTGTAATTGAAAAAGGTTTATACTAACATGTTTAAAAACTGAACCTGAGATCTTTGAAAGTGACTCAAAAATCCAAAGAAAGAAGCTTCAACTAGCAGAGATGGAAACTGCAGCTCCAACTACGAGAAGTGAAAAGTGCGACTTAACCCGGCGCCAGATATACGTTGGTTCCTTACAATCCGGGGGCGTTTCCTCCCACCTGTACATACACATGGAGAAACTACAGATGGACGGCAGCCAATTAATTCCTCCGCTGGCCGAGCGGCAAAGCTTACATGTGTGGGCACGTCTGATCAAACGCAATCAGAACAAGCCCATTGTGTTTTAATCCAGAGAATTTGGTTAAAGGAAGACACTAAAAAATGTGTACAGCGTTTAAGTAGCATGTGACATTCAGGGGCCTGACAAAATCCTTGTATTTTTCAGAAAAAAGGTAATTATAAAGTAAAATCGCTCCTGATGAATGTGGGACGCTGTGATTCTCCGCTCATTACCGTCCAACCTCGTCTCCCAGAAATTATGTTTATGTACAGCTAATTTGTTTTCCCAATTACGCTTCCCAGCACTGCATAATTGCTGGAACAAATGAGCGGTATATAAATGTGATTTCTAAGAGATGGAGGATGACGAATGTGAACTAACATCGTTTACGGTTTTAAATTAAATTACAATGAGATGTTTTTGCACCGATACAAAGTATCACTAATTCACCAGGTCATCTTGAGGAAGAGGAAATATAGAAATGTTCAAATCATTCAAAAGTTTCAGCGTTTAAGACAGTAAAATGGCCAAAAACTAAAGAAAAAACTGACTTAGTATAAGTAACAGTAATTGTATAACTCTGTTAGCCAACTATAGCTTTAAGCTAAGTTCTGCTCTTTCTGTTTGAATTAGATTAAATTACTGAACATGACACCTACTATGGCCTAAACTCTAGCTTTATGTTCACTGCAACCTGAATGGTGTTAATGCTGATTGTACTTATAGTTACTTGCATTAATGTAATTGTAACATTGCAGCGTGTCAGCATCAAAATGCTAACTCTATAGCTACGTTACGTAACTGCAGCTTTCAGCTAATCCAAATGCTTGAAAACAAACCTTTAACAGTGTTAAGCTTTAGCGTGAAAATGCTAACTGTGTCACTATGGGGCTAATCGTAGCTTTATGGAAACCCAATAAATTAAAAAAAAGCTTAACGTAACGTAGATTTAGGCACTGACTAAAGAGCTATGACAGCTAAGTTGAGTTCTAAAATAAATGCTTTAAAACAAGCTTAAGTTCTTTCTGAGTTTTAGCGACACAGTGCTAACTGTACTGCGTGAACAGTCTCAAAGTGCTTTACATCGTTAAGAGACAGTCAAACCTGCAACCTTCCGATTGGGATGACAAGTCCCAATTGAGTGACGACTTCTCTGAGCTGTTTGAAGCTTTAGCATCCAAATACTAACTGTACGTTAGCTTTAAGCTTTGAAATGAGCTCAGCTTCAGACACACATTGCTAACTGTATAGCTTAGCCAACAAGAACTAATTACTTCTCTTAAATAGACTCAACTCTTTTATTTTAATGCAGCCATGTTCGCTGACCCACTAAACCAGCCTATCTGTAATAAAACTATTTATATACAACCAATAAATTCACAACCTAACATTTTAACAGACACGCAATTTAATTTCTGATAAAAAAAAGAAAAACTAACTTAACAATATTGAGCTAATTTACTAATCAAATATCCGACATAAACCAAAGTGGGTTGGGTTTTTAAACAAACTGAAGTCAACCAAACTAAACCAACTGAGACTTTGAAAGAACCCCTTCACAGCAAACACTTAACTAGTAAATAATGCTGACAACTATTTCAATAATGCTGAGAAAACATACAGTCTCACAAGATTTAAACGACAAATGAAGCTGTAAAAACCCTTTAAGATAAAACCGGACTCACAGCAGGACTCAGAGAGACGGAAGCGTTCATGATGATGGACTCTAAACTCTAAACTGCTCAGACCCTATGGGTTTGTCGTTGTGTTAGTTTGTCGGTGGGTGGGCCGCCCTGCTGTGTACATGGAGACGACCCTAACGACGACCTCCCCCTGGGGGGGGGGGGTCGTCAGGGATGGCGAGCACGATTGATCTGCTCACTCAACCTCACATGTGAGAGAAACACAGTCTCAGGAACAGAGCAGGAAGGTAACAAGGTCCACCCTGCTTCCATATCTTTACATTGTTACGGTCCTTCCTCCCTGCTGCAGCCAGACTCTTCAACCAAGCCTGCTCCCACTAGACCACTGACACACCACACCCGGACAATATCACCCCACTCCAACTGTGCAAGAAGTGGTGCAATAACAATAGTAATCTATAAAAACGTATTTACCCCATATTCTGTACATGTCCACACTTATAGGCACCGTGTGCATATTTTTATTATATTGTATTTTTATCTGCTTTTTTAGTTTCTGCTATATGTGCTTCTTTGTCTTTACTATCCTGTTGTACCACTGCAGATTTCTCCATATGTGAGATAAATAAAGGATATCTTATCTTATCTTATCTTATGATTACTGTAGAAACCTGAAAACTTTACTCTTGTAAAGTTTCTAGTTGGAAAGTACAAGCCCGAGGGCTCCAGGTATCTGATGGTATCAGTCCTGAATCTGACCCAAGCATCATAGAAACAAAAGACCTGCTCCTTTATTGGTTATTGAGTTGTAAGAAGTGCTGCAGCATTTTAGCTTAGAGGTCATTCTATGGCTAATGCTTCTTAAATCATATCAATATATTATAAAAATAAAGCCTTCTGCCTTTATGTTTATAGTTGCAGTAAGTGCTGCAAGAATGATGCTAAAACACATAAAAGGTTGGCCTCTTTGCTGTATTTGTTTAAAAAAGATTGTCTGAATTGAGATATCCGTACGACTCGAGACGTTCAGACTGTTATCAATTATTCTAAAATATAAAATACGGCAGTAAAAACTCAATTTCAAGTCCACATGACAAACTGCTGACATGTTCTTTATGGTAAACATCGGCTCGTCTGCCATTACAGCCTGTTAAAACACTTTTAGACATAATTGAACTTATAGCACAAAAGCAGGGGAAGCTAACATGCGAACATGCTAGCCTGCTAACGCCCGGGGATTAGCAAGTGGTGCTCAATACGAACATGGATCAGTAATGTGGAGTTATTAGTCATGAGTTTTGTCACAAGTAGCTCGTCGTCTCGGCCCGACATGTAAACTCTCCGTTTATTTAAGATTAAAAACCTCCGCACAGAAGAGTTTTCGAAGTAGCCAGCCGTTAGCATAACTTTGGCCATCTCTGAGCGGCCGATGTTAATCCACCGACATCATCTGATTCTTTCGTTTTGAGCAACAAAAATGAAAGTCAAGCTTTATAACCAAAGAGGACCAAGAAGCTGTGAAATACTAATTTGAGCTGCTAGCTAGCTTTCCTTCTCGTTCCAGCGTTAATTAAAAAAGGACGGATGAGTTTACCTTTTTTGGCCCCGACTGCCCCACCCCCCCTCCACCCCACCCTCCCTCCAGCCCGCCCTACGCAGGAATCCGGGGCTGGGAATCCTGATCACACCCCAGGTATGACTGGCTGGGAGCGGCCGCCTGGCGGGAATCCAAATCACAGATACCTTGATAAGCAGGCAGGTATGAGGGGGCGGAGCCTAACAGCATGCGGGCGCACGCACACACACGCGCATTAAGTTTCTGTCTTGTGTTTTTTTCACTTCTTATGGTGAAATGGTGAAAGTAGCAACCTTTTATGGGCGACCGGTGGCTCGTGGGCCAAATATTACAGCTGATTAACTATAAATTTAATTATCTTGGTAAATTTATACAAGATTTTAATAAATCGGGCCTTTAATGTCCACAATATCATTTACATCATTGTCATCATACAAAAATAAATATTGGATTTTTCTGTCATTCTCCATCAAACACAAGAAGGAAGAATCAAACATTATTTTACTTTTCAAACAAAACTTTAACTCCTTACAGTTATTCTGCAGGTGTGTGTGTGTGTGTGTGTGTGTGTGTGTGTGTGTGTGTGTGTGTGTGTGTGTGTGTGTGTGTGTGTGTGTGTGGGTGTGGGTGTGGGTGTGGGTGTGGGTGTGGGTGTGGGTGTGGGTGTGGGTGTGGGTGTGGGTGTGGGTGTGGGTGTGGGTGTGTTTGAGTTTTTCCAGACATGGTTTTTCTTCTTGTTACTGTTTCAGGGTGAAGCTGGTTTGTATTTGGTCTCCGGAGGAACTCATGACTGGAAACTAACTTCCTGCTGCTCACAGTGTTTTGCTCTTTGTTGAAAATTTATTTATTTTGCGATGCAATGAGAATTAGTCTGAAGACATGAATCTGTACATGACAAGGTGACCTCTGGAGCGTGTCACCTACATCCAGGAGATTCAGTGTATGCGGTGCGAGGTGGATGGCACTGCAGCGTGCGGCTCTGTTTCTGCGGTATACAAACTGCAGAACCAGTTTTTCAGTTTCTCCTGGCCAGGTGAGAAAAAAGCATGACATCCCGCCTCTGTTTGCTCCCGGCCCTTTTGGCTCCGCCTCCCGCCGCCATGGCAGCGTGACATGAGATGCAGGTGTGACGGGACGCAGGTATGTAAAGCAGAGGAGCCCGACATGAGGGGCCGGCTCCCCGCCACGGGTCGTATAGAGGGTTCGTAT
Source organism: Lipophrys pholis (assembly GCF_963383615.2). Taxonomy (NCBI): domain Eukaryota; kingdom Metazoa; phylum Chordata; class Actinopteri; order Blenniiformes; family Blenniidae; genus Lipophrys; species Lipophrys pholis. Next base: position 8,555,067 of record NC_137641.1, on the reverse strand, counting down.
GCAGGGTCGTATTATGGGAAAGAGTGTTTGGCGTCACTGGAAGGAGAAGCGTCGGAGCGCCAATGAAGAGAAAGTAATGAAATACTCTCATATTAGAAGTAATCTGATAACGTATCATAAGACTAATCAGACGTGTTCCTGTAATCACCTAATTTTCCCAACAGATTCCCATGCCAAGCTTCTCTGCAGACACACACACACACACACACACACACACACACACACACACACACACACACACACACACAGACTTTTCTGCCCTTATGTCTGTCTCACTCCTACAGTCAGATCAGTTACTTAAAACCAGGTTTATTGAGCAGTGATCAGATCAGGAGTCACGCTGTTCCAGGTTTGAGGCAATATTTGCCTGGATAAATAAAGAGATGTCAAGTTTGGTCATTTTTTTACACAAAGTCTATGAATCCAACATAATCAGCAACGATATTACTTCTTGATTATGTCCTGTGTGACTGTCAATAACTGTTTTTATCCATAAAGCTTGAGAAGAGTTGAAAAGAGAGACGCGATTCTTGTCCCGTCTCTCTTTTAACAAATTAGCAATCAGGTGAAACGTGACGCAAACAAAACAGCAACAAAACAAATAAATAATTCGTCGCACAGGAAAAGTCCACCGAAGCGAGAATAAATGCAGAAACGCTGATTTCTTAAATCCAACAACACAGATGTAACCTACCGTATGTTCTGGACTATAAGTCATATTTTATTTTTAGGTTTGCTTGGTTGGACATACTTATAACTACCATTTTAAATTATACTGATATTTACCATCTGTCACCACTAGATGTCACTGTATGACCACATAAAGCTGCTACAGCGACACAGAAAAACCTCTATTACTGTTGTGTAAAGAAAAAGCCAAAGGACAGAATTTAAACTAAAATGATCAAATGTGCAGCTGAAAACAGAAACAGAGCAGCAGAAGCAGTTCAGTTCACCATCGATAAATACAACTGACATTAACAGTATATGATGCAACTTATAGTCCAGGAAATATGGTACCTGCCAAAAGCCTCGTCGCTCTTTGTCTGACTGACGCATATGTTTTTAAATTATACAGCCATTTCTCAGTAGTTCAGTTAATCATGTAGCTTCGATATGCATATGAAAAACTTTGAAGATAAGTGATGGAACATATGCATTTAAATTGTTTTATTAGAGCAAAAACTGGCGCAGTCGTTCACAACGGTGGAACCAAACAAAGCATCTCTTCACCACCTGCAGATATTAAGAAAGACGACAGGATTGGTGGCGACCCGCTTCACCAAACGTTTACTTTTTCATCCTCGGAAGCTACAACATGATGCAAAACAACAACAACACGGACTCTCCAAGCACGGTGACGCCCACCCAGCACCCACGCTGCCCCCACCCAACATTCACCCAGTAACCTACCAATACCAACCCAGCATGCCTGCACCCACCAAACACCCACCCAGCCCCCACCCAGCCTGCCTGCACCCACCCAGCACCCACCAAACACCCACCCAGCCCCCACCCAGCCTGCCTGCACCCACCCAGCACCCACAAAACACCCACCCAGCCCCCACCCAGCCTGCCTGCACCCACCCAGCACCCACAAAACACCCACCCAGCCCCCACCCAGCCTGCCTGCACCCACTCGGCCCTCCAATGTGGCTTAATGAGTAATAAGCACCGGGTGACCACAGTCTTGGAGTCAAGCCAACTTCCCCAGATGCCAAATGGAAGCCTGGAGGTACTGCATAATGCAAAACAACACTCATTAAAACTTGCAGGGAGGCAGAGAAAAAAAAAAAAAACACACAAGGAGCTATAAAATGCAAAAATGCTCCGAGATGCATTTCCGGAGACGCTTCTAAAAGACGCAGATGAATAATTAGAACTCTCAGGTGTCCATTAGTGGGAGAAATTACAAGATGTAGAAAATGGGCTGCAAACACATGGGTGACCTTCGACCCTAAACCATTTGGCCTGAACGTTCCGTCGAGGCGGGGAAGTGAGGGAAGGGAAACAGAGCGAGAGAGGAAGAGTGAGACCGCCAAGCTTTCATGTTGGATTTTCTGTCTGCGTCAAGTTTCAGGAGTGAATTTTAAAAACGCAGTCAATTAACATGGACTGGAGGATTTAATTTTTTTTTCTGAAAAGAAAGAATAGAAAATCAAGCTTTCACGGTGAAAAGAACAATTTTTGCAAGTTGCAAAAATGATCTTAATGGATTAATGTTGTGGCCTCCAGTAAAACGTCAGTGTTTAGAGGAGAGCGGGGACGATGGACAGAAGTTACCTCACACTTCTTCACACTACCACTGATGTTTCAGCCTTGTGGGGGAATAAGAGACAAGGAAGTCACTATAACTGAATCAAGTGACTATTGAATGGGCAATTTCAGTATCGAAATTTAGAAATAATACTACTTGGGACCACTAGATGTCACCATGACAACAGAAAGCTTGTAAAGTAAGACAGGAAATCCTTGGTTACTGCTGTATCTGACGGGAAGCCCAAGCTGAATTTAAAGAAAAAGCTTCACAGCACAATTTAAACCAAAACCTAAAACACACGTCGTGTCTTCCTCTTCATGATGTTGCATTGGCAAATATGTAATTTTTGCACAACGAAGACAAACACACGAGGAGCCGAGCAGAAAGGGTTAGCAGGAACTAAACTTTCTCCAGGCTGAACGAGGTAACGGCGAAGCTTCAGTATTTCTCAATACGTGTAGAATGCAAATGAAGAGATTGTACAAACAAACCAAACTGTGACTGGAATATTCTCCGCAGTACGAATTGTTGTGGAATTTAGAGTCCTTGAGTGCCGTGGCGTTTCAAGATGCAAATATATGGCGGGGCAAGATTTTATTTCAGGTCAAGTGACGCCACTGAATTCCAAAGTAAAGTGTGTGCGCAACCTTTTAGCCACAACATTATAACAACCATATAGGCGTTGATCCCGTAAAGTTGTTGAGCCTTGGAAATAACAGATAAAAAAATAAATAAATTTCAATTAAAGAAAAAATAGTATCAATGATAAGATTCAAACCAGGTCATGATCTTTTAAAGATGGCGGCTCAGCCCCTCAACCACGAGTACAACTCCAAAATAATGACATTCTTAAAAAGTGTTCCTCACAGCGTTGCACAGTTTACAACTACTTACTTTAATTTTCTCAGCTAAAGTAAGAGTTTCAAACTTGTACTCATTAATAATCGACATAATTAATTTTTATTCTTAACTGTTTGTTAGCTTTAGCCGCTAACAAGCTGGTATTTGTGACGACTCGCTCCGGTTCTGTGAAGCTCCGCCTCAATCAGCACCAGCAAATCAGCTCTGAGGATCTAAATGATGTAGTTATGGGGGCTTCGGGCTTCAAGCCCCACGAGGCGTCAAAATCACGTGAACTGAATGAACGGAGCCACAGCCTGAGCATGAACACTTTCACTTTACTGCATCCAATACACACTGAATGGTGAGGGAGGGGCGAGCTACACTAATGCACCATCAGTGTGGATCAGGAGGAAACAACCTGAAACGGCAAGAGGAGACCAATAACCAGGGAGTACAGTCCTCACACAGTAAGTATGTGCTATATAAGAGGAAGTTTAATGCACATACATAAAAATATTGTAGATAATTTTAAAGAATTAATAGCATAGTTTACATGCAGTCCTTTCTGATGACACTGACCCCAATGACCAGTCGCCCCTCCTTGAGTGGCCTGATTACACCTTTCCAACTTCAACAAAGGAAACCTTTCTGTCAATGAACAAACTGCATACTTCCCTTCAGTTTCACTGAAACGGATAAAAAAAGAAGGAGGCTGAGCGGACTTTGCTCTGCAGCGTCACCAGGACTGCTGAGTTTGTCAAATGTAAGGATAATGTCCGGATAAGACGTAAGAGATGTGGACTCGTCACCTTTCTTAGAAAGAAGACTCCTCAGCAGCCGCCCGAGGCCTCGTTTCAGCTCTGATTTTACCGCCAACATGTGTTTTAAGTGTACAAAAATCAGCGATTCCAGATTGAATCATTGATTCCAGATTAATGAATAGATCAGATTTCCAAACCGGAGTTTGGGAATTTGACCTACTGTGACCTCGTGGGATCATTGATACGTCTAAAAGAATACTGCAAAACTATCCGCCGTCAAGACAAGATGTTTCATTTCTCAGAATGATGAGATTGACTCAGCTTCCTGTGAGGAAACTTCCTGTCTGGCGCCAGCTTCTCCGTGCAGTTTAAAGGCTCCTTTTTAAACAGACACTAATTAGCTGGAATCAGTCCACCAGAGGGCGCCGCGCTGGATCAACACACTGGCCAAATACCCAGAGGAGTCCAGTGCTTTGTTAGAAAGAAGAAGCAGAAAATCAAGGGGAACTGCAATGGCTAAAGCTCATGTGTCACACAGATGCTATTTAAAAAACTGCTCCATTTGGCTTCTTATCTCAACACTGCCCCCTCACAGCTACCTGAGGTACTACAACGTTAGGTCACTCCGTACGCTTCCAGGAGATGGACAGAAATATGAAGGAATGAAAACTTAGTATGGACGAAAGACTTGGTGGACCTAGAGAACAACAATCGTTCCTCCAGTCACTGGCCAACATAACACTGGGCGGGGCATCACCACATGCCGCCATCTTGTTTTGGGCCATAAATAAAGAATAAACCTAATTGAAATTTGAAAAGTTAATTTTCATCAGTTTCATTCTTTTTAACGAAAATGTGACATCAAAGCTTCTTTGAAAAGAAAAGAAAGGAAAGCGGCGATGATGAGACACCAGACGGCCTGACGAAAAGCATTTACCAGAAAACACAGAGTCCAACACACACACACACGCGCCCCCCCACACACACACACACACTTGAAGTTTTTTTCACTAACATTTATTCATTCATTCATTCTTTCAGCTATCTGTCTCCTCCGTTTTTCCTTTTTTTTCCCCAATCACATCATTGTGCTGTGATTCGTCTGTCTGAAATTTGACGCTGTGACGACTTCCTGCAACATGGGGCTCCTTAAAACTACATTTCTGCGTGACAACGGGGATGAATGAATGAATATTAGTCAAAAGAGGTTTTTCTGTGGAACTCCGAACATCTGATCAATGTCCGGGGAAGTTTGTCCCTGGTGGGACGTTTTATCGGACCGGACCTCTCCCTTCCTCTCCTCTGTTTTGTAACGACACCTGGATATGAACACGTGGTCATTGACAGGTGTGTGTGTGTGTGTGTGTGTGTGTGCGCTTCACGGACCACACCTTCATTTCTAACATGCCTTCCTTCTCCATCCTCTGTCATTCTTCTCCATGACTCACTGCATCGTCACGCTTCATGACGTCACGCTGCGTTTGCTCTCTGAAAAGTCTATAATATCAGCTTGGCTTTGAGCATCCAGTGTGTGCAACAAGCTCATTTCAATTTCATTCATAGCAAACATATCAACACGTATCCGACATGACTCAGCAGTGCGCGAACATAGCGCTTTAGGCCACTAGCAATATTTAGTTCAAACCCCTTAACCCATGCTCGTGAAGCGGCTATGTGTACTCCAGCAGGAGTTGTTCTCGTCATATTTACCATTGAAAAAACTGTGAAAGTTGCATGAATCCAACAGAATGTCTAAAAATGTGTTCGAGCTCAAAGCACAACACTGAGATGAAAATCTAATGTAATTCTGCAAAATAAAATACAAATATTTTTCCTTCTCAAAGAAAGATCATAAGTACTATAATGGGGGCGGGGCTAATCCTTACCCCTCAGAAAATTAAAGTTGCATATGCAATACACACATACAGTGTCACGTCGAGCGTTAAGTTTCTGGGTTTGTTCACATTTAGAAGATTGTTGGGAGGATGTTTGAAAAACAAAGCAAAGCCCGAAGCTTTCCCTTCCTACCTGAGTGAGTCTGAGGAACAGAAGGTCAGATTTAAAGAGCAGCAGGTCAGGGTGAGCGGTGAGCTGACCAGCAGCTCCCGGATGCTTTTATGAGAAGTTTCTCCTCCTTAGATTCCTTTGTGTAAATGATTGATGGGCAGCAGATGCCACGCCGGAGTGTTCCTCATACCAAGTATGCACAAATGAACCAACGAACTACTTGTTCTCAAACCATGGGGGCAGTAGAAGTGGAACGTTTAAAATGTTGTTATCTGGAGCCATGTTCCTGTGAAAGAGGGTTCTTCTGCCCTCAACTCGCCTGTGGCTGCTCGTCCTTCTACCTTTGGACTCATTTCGGCCATTTCTACACAAATACCGAGGGTTTGTTTCACTGCAGCTGTGGCTAATGGTTTTCATAGCGTCGGTATGTGAAGCTGTCAAGCTGCAACACACGCGATCACTTTGGAAAACGTGAAGGTGAGCGAAGCCGGAAGGACGGTGACGCCAAACGCAGACATACTTTCCTCCTGACGGCTGTCAGACAGACGCACACACCCTCAACAAAAATCCACACACACGCACACACACACGACAACAGATATCTACAGATACAAGAGTAATCTGGTACTGATTTAATTGTGATGCCATGGTGATCCTGCTACTGACACCAGACTGATACGAACAAGCAGGAGACAGGAGAGAGGCTCCATAAAACCTTGTTCACCCACAAGTCATCAATATAACATGAATATCAATTTTCACATCGTAAACCATTGTGTGTGTGTGTGTGTGTGTGTAATTTGGCTCCTGCCTCTCTGCGGTCTAGGAGGCTGGATTCTCTCTTTTTCATTGGTGAAGGTTCAGGTGATGTCGACCTCTCAACCTTAAGCTTCCCACGAGGCTCCGCCACACACTGAACCCCACTCAACACTACGAATGTTCGACGTGGTCCAAAGTGTGAGACGAGGTGATCAATGTTTATGGTTCCTTTTTGAAAAGGAATCAGCACGTCGATCGGCACGTTGTTTTAGTGATTTATTGACATCTTCTGTGATGCACCTGTACTTCGTCTTCTAATCTTTGCTGAATCGTTTCTGTTTGTACGTTTTTCTACGGCTTTGACTTTGCGACCAATCCCACTTTTTCCAAATTCATATTTCTCAGTAACTCAGGTCTTGAATGTTCACTTTGGTAAATAGCTGCATGTTTTACATTCTTATGCCAGAGCGAATGCTTGAAGTGATTCCTGGGAAGCGTCTTTTACCGTCTTTAACTGACAAACAGTCTCAGACAGGGCTAGCTTGAAATGCTAAACTGAAAACCAAAAGTAAACACAAATGTGTGTGTTTGATGATGAGAAAGGCTCAATCAGACGAATGTTGGATGCTACATGTCATCTTTTGCTCAACTGATCTGAGCTCCAAAGTGAAACAGGAGTGAACAAAGTCAAACGGAAAGACGCTGGTTACCGTGGAAACGTTAGCACGCCAGCTAAATCTGGTCACAGAATCGTGTGTGGATAAAACGACTAAGGCTGCCAGAAGACAGAGCGACAACTTCAAAATGGATGAAATGAATCACAGCGAGAGAAAACCTCTTTTACGACATTCGTATTTAAATCCCCAATCTTACGCTTCGCTGGAAAGCCTCAAAATGATTTTCACGCTTAATAAAACTTAAATTGTGTGAAAATCTGTAAAAAATGAACCGTCAATTAGCAGTCTGAGAGGTGCAAACAAAACCTCTGTGTGTAAAAATAATGTTTTAGTGTTTTTTCGTTTGTTAGTTTGATGTTTTTATTTGTTGATGAGTGTGAGGCGGATGGGAGAGGAGAAACAGAAAAGGTGTTGGGTGTGAACCGGGCAGAGCTGAGAGCGAGCCTTTTGTGTTTTCTGGTTGTTCTGGTTGGTTTACTGTCGGCTGGCGTGAAGGCAAAGAATGTCGTCCCATTAAAAGACATCACAGCCACAGAACGGGTGTGTGAGGGAGGAAAGACTTCATGGAAAAGTTCATTTCAGTAAAACTCAGATCCGTTCGACAATCAACACAAACTTCTCAGATTGTTTGGATTCGAAAAAGGAAGTCACGCAGCTAGAGCGAAACCAAAGACAATCCAAGCGCTTCACAAGATGATCAAATTAAATTTCATAATAAATGAATCTAGAAATCATATCCGATCGAAAAAAAAAAGCCACAACAGACATGATAAGAGGCTGAACAAAATAATTTTGAAAGTCGCCAGACTGAGAAAGAAAAGAGAGAAAGGAGGAAAGGGGAGACTTGTGATGGAATGAAAGATAAAGCACAGACGAGGGTCAGTGTTGGCAACAGCTGATCCATTAAGAGAAAGTTTCAGCATTCCTCCGCCTGTTAAAAAAAACTTAAACCTGAGTGACTGACAGCGGTTATCAACAGCATCACAGCTTCAAACGCTCAAATCCACGGTTCTGAGCTGAAGCCTTGTGTAACCTCACCAGTTAGCAAACAGATTTCTGCCACCAGCTATTTACCCTCACAAACACAAAGAACACACTCATTATAAACCTGAATTATGTTCCGTCACGATGGACCTCAGGTTGTCAAACACGGGGCCCGTGGGCCCGCGACAGATGCTCCTCGTGATTTACTCACTGGTCAAAGCTAGCTGGCGTGAGCGCTTAGCTTGAGCATCAAAACCTAATCTGGGGGGGGATTCTCAGAAACATTCACTTTGGATTATACAAAATGCCACTGAAAGAGAAGGTGGTTCTTTGTTTTTTATTGTTGCGTTTCTCAGATTTTTTGAAAATGTATCACAACTGTTTTTTTGGAGTTGTCCAAAAGAACATATGCTAGCATCTCACTAGACCTGCCCAATCAAGATCACAATGGGTGGCATGTCTGCAGCGAACCAAGCCGACGCCACTGATCTCCTGGAAACGTTTTTCTTAAACCTGTTTTCAGCAGCTATTTATTCAGTTTGCAGCGCGGGCCAGGTCCCAGCGATGTCTGTGCTACGTTCAGAGCTCGGCATGTGTGCGACGGTCAGCTCAGTTTCTACAACTTGTCATTTAAGAGTACTGGAAACTCAGTTAACCACATCATAGATGTGCCAGAAAACTAAGCCGAGGAATCGCTACAGAAACCAGAGAGATTAATCAAACGTGGAAACGTCGGAGAGCGCCCCGACGTGAAATGAAGCTTTGGGCTGTAGCAGGACCGGAAATCCTTTTAGGAACAAAGTGTGCTGATCAAAAGTGTCTTTTCTAGGTGTGATACTCATTAATAACCCATTAGGCGACACTGTGGCTCCACGTGGGGCCAGAATTAGCGGCACTCCGCCCAGCTGAAATAAAGATAAGGTCTCTTATCGCGGTGCAGAGTACAGTCAGACTCGCCCTTTGACTACAGCCACAAAAGCAAAACACAAAACCGCGTATTTTATCAGTGTCAAATCTCCAACAGGGTCAATTAAAATACATTGAATTAAATTACATTTAATTGGCCTAAACATGCAGAAGCAAAGACAATATGTGAGAACTGCCCGCTGAAAGCGATGAACTCCAGATGGTTCAACAGTTTAGTTTTATTCACGCGTGAATAAAACTTTTTAAAATGTCAAGCAGAACTGCAAAATTCACATTTTCATTTTTCTAAATGTTTTACACACAAATTGCAATGTTTCTTCGCAATAAATGCCATTTTTCAACAGGCAGCATTACGTGATTTCATGATTTACTGTCCTCATGTATGTTTCAGTCTGGATCCGGATGAATTCTTCACCAACTGAGCGTCACAACATGACAAAGCAACGTCCAACACACACCAAGCAAAACATTGACAGGACTGCGATGACTTACGCTCCCGTGCACCGGGCATTCACAAAACCCCGGCTAATCAGAGGCAGGGGTGACACGGGGCAAGAGAAACAGCACTGTTACGAAGGACCAGCACTCTGACGTTAACATCATCTGTGTGTTTATATTTCATGTCGCACCCGTTTCCACAGTCACATGAATTTACTTCCATCGAAGTCATGTAATCTGCCGTCGTTATTTGTTCATCTGAGTTTATTTTGGTCGCAAAACGCTGAAAGCTTCACACAATGACAGCGAAGGCGAGTCCGCATACTTTCAGGTGATAAAGTCCAGACCAGCCTGTTCAGCCTTATATCTAATAAAAACTTACAAAACAACACAACACAACCAAACTATCACACGAAACCAACATGCTAACAGACAATATTTTGAAAAGAAACTCGTGAAAGTGAAAGTGGTATTTTCTTGTTGTCAGTTGAAAAGTCTTTCAGGGTTCCACGCAGAGACGACTTGTAACCAACTGTAATCCCACTTCACGGTGCCGTAATCTCTGGATGTTTATTACTTTCCACAGCGCCATAGATCCGTCCTCAATAGATCCGTACAATGAGCTCACTTTGTATATTTGTTTGTATCAGTAGCTGCTGGGCTGCACTGGAGTTGATCAGTTGGTTGAGTTTGGTTACCTGAGCGTCAGGTAACGTCTCTGCTCAGACTACAGTGGCTCTGCTGACCTTTGCCCCCGGCTGACGGTGGAGTGAAAGCGGTGCCAGTGTCGGGTTGGAAACAGCAGGAAGCAGAAAACAACCGAACACGTTGACTCTTACCTGTCGGTGTGTGTGTGAGTGTGTGTGTCTCCCCAGGGATCGGCTGTAGACTGACGGCCTGCTGCTCCGGGCTGACAGCAGCTTGCATTGTGGGAGGTTCCTCCTCCTCTTCCTCCTCCTCCTCCTCCTGACAGTGACTCTTCCTGGGGGAGGAGGGGGAGGTTACAAACTTCTCTGGACTCTGTTTTTTCAATGTGACACCCTTTTTTTTGGGTCTGTCAGCAGCAGGTAAATATTTAAACTATCTGAGGAATGTTGACAGCCCTGAAGAGTTTGTTTAGCCTCCTTCTATCTATCTATCTATCTATCTATCTATCTATCTATCTATCTATCTATCTATCTATCTATCTATCTATCTATCTATCTATCTATCTATCTATCTATCTATCTATCTATCCATCCATCCCAATGCAACGTCCATCTATTGCACTTGATAAGTACTTTTAATTAAGCATGTACAAATAACGATAACAGTATCGGACAAGCTGTAAATACATTTCTGAGAAAATACCAAGAGGACGAGAAAGATAATTCATACAACACCAGCAATTTAGTCACCAGCGACTTAATCACCAGAGACATTTGGAGCAGGAGAGTTAGTCCGATGTCACTCGTTAGTTTAACTGCTCAGTGGACCCAGTAGTGTCAAACCGTGCTACATGCTACATGCTACACGCTACTTGCTACACACTACCAGCTAAACGGCACACAGAGAGCTGGATCCTTCCGTTTAATGCCATTAGATAAACACTAGTGTCAGAACTCGGTATCGGCAAGTAGCTAAAAGTCAGTACTCTCACTGTACTTGTGGTATCGTGCTTATTTTAACGTTTTTGTGGGTTTTTTTTTACCAATACGAGTAAATGTGAGTAAATGTGTGGTTGCGGTTTCAATGTTCAATTTCTCCTCATTTCTTCTTCAGCATGAACTTGGAAATGTCTCAAAATAAAGTTTGAGTCCAGAAACGGAGGATTCCTCAGCCTGTTAGCTGTTTCCACTGAAAGCAGAGCAGAAGCTCTGGTTCTGTCCGTCTGAACGGTTCTGGGTCGGTTCCTTTTGTAATGTCAGATTGCAGCGAGTCCGGGAAAATAGAGCTCACACGTGTGTGTGTTTTTCTGGTGTTATGGACCATTATGTGATCCACCTGGACTTTTCTTCACCTTGATTTATGAACGAATGAAAGGTGAGGCTGTTACGGTCGGCAAACACAACCACATGTTGACCGAATGACTCAGAAGGTTCTGTGATTCTGTTCAGACACAAACTATCACATAAAGTTGTTCCATGTACACCAAAACAACCCACAGAGTATGAAAGTAGACAAGTTCATATTTTATACACATTTTTAATAATCCTTTGAGTTCAACTGATACTTTCACTGGTTCATTTGAAAATACCTATGAAACTAGAACGGCATTTGTTTGCGGAACAAAGTTAGCATTGCTATCATATTCGCTGTTAGCTCATATCGATGCTAACTAGCCAGTCAGGTAGCAAACGTCAAGGTGAAACACTGAGCGGAGCCACACAGAAAAACCACTACCCGAGTCACTGCGCTCACACAGCTGTTTCTGGATACCCGCTGAACCGAGATATTAGCTGCGAGCTCTGGAGTGGGGTTAGCAGTATGTGAGCAGGCGGCTCACGGAGCGGAGGTAGCAGTGTCCGCGCTGACGGCTAACGGAGCGGAGTTAGCAGTGTCCTAGCTGAAGGCTAACGGAGCGGAGAAAGCAGTGTGCTAGCTGGCGGTGTGCTAGCAGTTGCAGTGTTCTCGCAGGTGTGTGCTAGCTTGCTAGCAGTATTGTCATTGTAAATTGTCAACAGCTTGTGATAATTAGTGAAAAACAGTCTAATCCTTCTTATCGCAGTCAATTTACTTGAAATACCTTCTGAGTCTTGATATGTGTCCTAATTTACTAGGATTGTGAATAAAGTGTGATAAATTGCATTCTCACACCAACGGATTGAAAACGATGAAACGGAAACGCAAAAACAATGTGTTTTTCACCTCAAACATTGTCGTGTCATCAGGGCCTTAGAATTGGTAGACTAATAGTCTGACTGTCAAGTACTAATACTACTCTTATCTGCAGTAACTGAGGAAAATATCCAAGAGAGCAGATTCTCCTGCAGCTCCTGCATGAACGCTGTTTGTTAAGCTCAGTGTTGGTTAAACAGCGTCTGGTTGCTATAGGTGTCACACACGCTGGGCGGCTTTGTGTTGGGCAACACTGGCAACCACGCCTCACATTCCTCCTCGTCCAAACACACCCACCACTCAGGCAGAACCACACACACACACACACACACACACACACACACACACACACACACACACACACACACACACACACACACCTGTGAGGTGACCATTCAGGCTGGAGCTGTGTGTCGTTGTATAATCATGTGCGTTTGTTCTTTTTCTCGGGGAGTGTTCCAGTGGGTTCGGTCTTACAGGTAGAAGACTTCACCTGCTGCAGCTTCACACTGTCAGGAGCTACAGTCAACCTGCCTCCTTCTCTGGGCGCTAAAGTCTCACCAGCACGGAACAATGTTAACTGAAAGGAAAGGATTCTGACCTAACGAGGACTAAAACACGGAAAACACGTTTTTATTTTATCATTACGCCCAAAATTAAAATTAAAATGAAAGTGGTGTAGAGCCGGCGGAGGTTGATACGACTGTGTTGACGTATTGATCAGAACCATGACATTTTTAATAAAACACAAACAAATGTTGCATCGTCAAACAGGAGCAGATAAAATCATCCTGAATTGTTTTATTGCCTGATTCTAGTTCTACTTGGAAAAGTTCTTTTCAAAGCCATTTTGTCCCAGAGGTCATTGAGAGTGAAGCTTCAGTGTCTCTGGTATTTAGATGTTAAAAAAGTTTTTCCAGCTTCTGATTCGGTACAAAGGGAGTGAAGCGGAACGTTAGTGAACTCTTCTGTTGTGCATGAAAGAGAGTTATTTTTGATTCCTTCAACACACTTTAAATAATAAGCAAACATTCCATATCTGTGTTGATTTGAGGGTTATCTAATGTGAAAGGGGAAACAGTCTGTACAGCGTGTTATGTTCAGGGTGTGTCCGAGCCGGGAGTGTCCCTGCGACACAACCTTTGCTCGCACACACACACACACACACACACACACACACACACACACTGCTGATTACATCTCCCTCTCTTAGAGTCAGCAACATTCCTCAAACAGTCACTCAGCCTTTACCATTTCGCACAGTTACAACATGAATCCAGACGGAGGAGGAGTTACGGTCGCTGTCGTCATGTGAATATCATTAGAACGTAATCCCTGAGGGAATGGTTGACAGCTGATTGATGGCTCAGCTAACAGCTGATTGATGCGATGCAGGTTGCTATGTTAACGGCTGACTGCTCATCACAGTGGAAAGGAGATTAAAACGCTGTGCGTCCCGGACAGGAGAGGACCGGCGGTCACCGTAGAACCAGCGGACAAGAACTCATGTGATGGCGGGTTTATGTCGCCCACTGATATAAATCCACAAGAGTCCTCGCCTCTATGTTGATATATGAGTTGCACTCGACTATAAGCCGCAGGGCCAGCCAAACTATGAAAAAAAGTGGGACTTATAGTCCAGAAAATATGGTAAATGACGTCAGATCAAGCTGACTGATCAGACAACAAAATTCTTCTCTCTTTCTCCAGCCAACAGGACTCTTTCTCAGGCCATCCTCAACGAGTCGACATCAAGAGACCTCAATGGCATTTCTGCATCTCGTCCAGGCTCATATCCCTGGACATGGTGACCTTTTGAGGAGAGCAGCCTGGGCAGGTTCAACCTCTTCAGATGAGGTTGGGGTTAGTGTTAGAGTAACCCTTCTTTCTTTAAGTATGGGTGTTGAACTTAATCTAGAATATTTTACAGTTTTTATATATTGGTAATTGCTAAGAATGGTCCAAACCAGCCTGTAAAAGTAAACTGTGTCCTCAGCATAGCTTTATTTGCGGCTATCAGGTGAATTCAGTGTATAGAGTGTTGTTCCAGCTTTCAAAGTTCCCACTGTTCCTGAATACAACATAATTAGGGAAGGTCCTGAGTTTTCTTTGCCATGCCGCCACTCACAATTGACGCCTTTCTCAGTCGAAGCCACGCCCCCTACACCCAAATAAGGCTCAAAGAAAGTGAAAGTGATGAAGGTGAAATAAAAAATCGAAAACAAGAAAATGTGATCCTAATCTAAAAAACATTAAACCTGCAACTGAAAAAAATAACACTTTAAATTTAAATTCTATATTTACGAGTGAAAAATTTAAAAAAAAAAAAATTATCAAAAGAATTCTAGAGCGAAATCAAAATTATGTTTAAGTGAAAAAAATGCATACACTTATTTCTAATTCGAAAACAGTGTTTTTATTTCTTTTGATTTCAAGATCAAACCTTGAACATTCAGTTTATAATTTTTCCAATCATATTTTTGTTTTTCTTCTAATTAACAAACCTTTAGGCCTGGATTATACGAAATGAACCGGTGGGCGAGTTCGAAGGTCACAGACAGCCTGAAGGGGGCAGCAGTGCAATGGGCTGTTGTTTAAACTCCCATCAAACGTAGAAGAGGCTCGAATTCCGGGTTTTCTGGCAAATCAAGCTTGAAATAAAGAATTACGGTCGTATTTTATGTTGTTAAACAAACACGTAACAGGAAACCGGAAAACCCGATTTCTGTTTTTTGAGTTTCAGTTTCCAAGCGGGAAACTGGAGACGAGCCGTCTACCAATATCAAATCGGAAAACGAAAATATGGATGGTTTCCCGTTTCCTGTTTTCCAACATCCAAAGTAAAATGGAACGGCTGAAAGGTACAAGCTGAAGTTTCTGGCTCTGATCTTCGCTGCACTCAGGCTCCTCAGCTTCCCTTTGCAAGAAGGTGACTGACTCTCATGTTTACTCCTGCAAATAAGATGAATCAAAGTCATGGCCTGGGTGTCACAAGCGTTCGCCTTCATTCTTATCTGCATGAAATATTGTGTAATGAAGGAGGGGGTTTTCACTGCGATGGTCGGACAAACACACAAAGAGAATGTGAGCCACTGTGGAGGGATTTTCTGCCCTCAGCCTTTGTTTGAGCAGGTGCCTCGGCTGAAAAACACAGAAAGTACGATTCAAAGACAAACAGCAAGACTCACAAAGTACCCCATTGACCAGTGCCCCGGGGCAAATAGTAAGCTGTCATCAGCAAACAAGAAAACCGGGAAAAAGGTTTGATCTCTTATCTCAGCTGACTGGAAGGGCCAGGTAGAGGCTTGTTGTACCGAAACTGCAGATAATAACGTTTTAAGACCATCGGCCTGAGTTACTTCTGTTTGTGGTGCAGAATATGAGTACTGAGCACTTCTCTTTTCTCAATCCAGACGTACTCCGTTAATGTGATACAAATCTTGCGACTCTAAATCTCAGATGACAGGTTTTCGCCCAGTAGCTTCTTTTCCCTGACCCGGATCCCCGATAAGCGAGTCTCTTTTCATTTCTGAGAGTTTCAGGATTCTAAGGCTTTGAGGTAAAATCAAGAAAAATTCAGTGGTAAAAAAAAAGCCTGATAGTGTGTGAGACGCTCCTCCATGTCTGATATCTGATTGGATTTAAAGTCAAACACAGGAGTTACTCTTTGCTCTTTGCCTATAAATAAACACATTTTTTAAGAACTGATGCAATTAGTGAAATCTGAGCTTTTCCCCACTGACGGGGTTTGTCAGGCTGTTGTAGTGAATATCTTCTGTCAACTTTGCACAGAAAGGGAAAGAATCTGTGTTTGTCTTGGCTGTTTGTTGGCGATGACTCTTCAATCGTTCTCCGCATCTCACGGGAACCGAAGACAAGAGCCAACAGCAAACCGAAAGAGACGCTGTTCGGCAAGTTCATCCCACGAATGGATGTTCAGTATAAAATAAAATAAATAAATCATTAAATGAAAGACGGAAAGATTCAAACTTTATAATAATCAAACTTGAGATTTATTGGCACAACAAGGGGATATAATGTACTCACACGTTTCCTCATGTTAAGCACGTTGGTTATTTTGCTCCGGCAGGACAAGACAAGAAAACAAGGCAGATGATTTATGGTGACAACAGCTCCTCACGCTGGAAAAGATCCACCAGCCGCCGGCCACACCTGAAGCGCCCTGACAGGAATCCCTGCCCCTCTGCCAGTTTCAGGTGAATCAAACCTGAGTCAGAGTCAACAGGCTTCAGAAGTTCCGTCGCTGCTGGAAAAACCAGTCGGGTCCGGTGCTGCTGGGACTCGCTCAGTCGTTTCCAAGCACGTGGAACCAGCGCCTGACTTATCAGTCTGCACGCCTTGTTTTAATAGCGGAATCAAGAAATAGAGACACTCTGATAAACAGACTGGATAGAGGAGCGGACAAACCAAAATCGACGTTTCGCTAAACTATCCCTGCAGTCGTTTTCCATGGCGACAGGATCTAACCTTTCCCAGGAGTTTTTGTCCGTGAACTCAAACCATTCCTTCGTCTGATTCAGACGTTTCCCAGACGTCACAGACCGTCACTACAGGACGCTTCACGCTCGTTCTGCTGACAGAAACCTGAAATATCTCACCTAAACTTTACAAGATTATGTTAAACCCCAAAGACAAACTCCACCCTTTAGAGTTTTCTTCACTTTGGCGGAGCATGAAATTGACAGGGAGTATGAGACTCCTCAGATTGATGCGATTAACGCGGCCTGAACAGAGACAGACGTCTCGTTTTGTGTGTCGTCGCTGTCGATGTTGTGCCAGCATCTGAATAAACGAATTTGAAATAGAATCTATTGGTCTGAATGTGAGTCACAATAAAATCCAAACAGTTTTTCATTCAATTGAAAACTTCAGCTCCTGAATTCATTCTGACTTTCCAGTTTCACTTCTCTCCATTCAGATTCAGAGAACGCCAGAGTCCATTTCACAGGAACATGCTTCACGTTCTCTTCCTGGCATAAACGCCTCCCATAGAAATAATTATTGGAACCTTACTCTAACGTGGTCCACTCAGGATCTCACTCACTCACTCACTCACTCACAAGAAGCAGGTCCTCCTTTATTAAGATCGCCAGTGGATCAGCCAGGCAGTGGCCAGTAGGGGGCGCTAATCCAGACCTTGTCCTCACAGGATGAGTCAGACCTGCTGTTGTTTTTCTTTAGTGCTGACACAGTTTAGTTCTCTGACAAGTTCAATTACAAGTTCTTTACAAGTTCTTTACAAGTTCTCTTACATGAGTGACGAGTTTCTTCCTTCTGGTCCTGCAGTTGGTGTTTTGGTTGTTTTTTAAAAAAATGGTAACTTTCTACAACAAAAGACTCCTCAAAGAGGGAACGGTTTCCTTAAGAAATACTGTTACAGCTTGTCCTGGTCTGGACTAGGATCTGGTCTATGGTCTAGTCCTGGTCTGGTCTATGGTCTGATCCTGGTCTGGTCTATGATTTGGTCTATGGTCTGGTCTATGGTCTGATCATGCTCTGGCCTATAGTCTGGTCTATAATCTGGTCTATGGTCTACGGTCTGGTCTCTGGTCTGGTCCTGCTCTGGTCTCTGGTCTGATCCTGGTCTGGTCTATAGTCTGGTCTATGATCTGGTCTATGGTCTGATCCGGGTCTGGTCTATGATATGGTCCTGGTCTGGTCTATGGTCTGATCCTGGTCTGGTCTACGGCATGGTTTATGATCTCATCCTCATCTGGCCTATAGTCTGGTCTATGATCTGACCCTGGTCTGGTCTTTGGTCTGGTCCTGGTCTGGTTTATGGTCTGGTCCTGAGCTTGTTGATTCATAGCCGAACCTTTAATGACACTGACGTCAACGCTCGTCACTGGAAGACATGGACCCCTGGACACATGAAACCATGAGCACATGAACACATGAAACCATGAAAGCACCTGAATGAGTGAAAGCAAAAGTGTCATCCTGGGTCTGATATAAACACCATCATGATTTGCTCCATGACCCCGGCCAGCTCAATGGTAGAGCACGAGACTCTCAATCTCGAGGTAGTTCATGTCCCACGCCGTGCGCCACCTTCCTGTGGGCTCACCACCTGCAGGAAAGGTTCTTAATCAGTGCTATGTGATCGGGGTGACGGTGTTCAGACTGCCACACCCGGAAACGGATAAGCCGGAGAAAATGGATGGATGATTTGCTCCCGATACCTGATGTAGTTTAGCTTCATCCGACATGTACACTGAGTGAAGCAGCCACCTTTCACCTTCACTCCAGAAAATCATTGATTGAATCCATGTAATTCAATCATGTCACTCGTTTCATTGTCATTCGGAATCTCTGAGGCTCCGTGTTACCTGATGTAACCCTGATGTAACCCTGATGTGACCCTGATGTAACCCTGATGTGACCCTGATGTAACCCTGATGTAACCCTGGGGGACTGATCCTGCTCCGGAGCAGTGAAACGCCCTGAAGGAACTTCAGGAGAAACTCAGCCTGAACAAACATCCAGCAGCTTCTCGTCCTGCTCTCCTGTCAGGACAAATTCACTTTGTGGAGACGTGACAGAAAAGAGCCAGGCTCAAACTGGTTTCAATACCATTAACCTGATTCGAAACAATGAAAATAAAGCTTTAAAGAAGCGTCCAGACGACACAGACTCTCAGTTTTATTGGGAAAGACTCATTTCTTCCTCCATGTCCAGATGTTAATATTCCAGGTTCAGAACCGCCTGTCTTTTTGTTCCTCAACTTTTAGTCCAGATTAGCCTTCTTTGGTTTCTTCATCACAGTAACATGCTCTCTTCTCATGCTGAACTGCTCCCTTTCTGTTCTCTAGTTCTATTTTAGGTCCTGCTGTGGACATTTCTCTTTTTTAAAGGCATTTTTCTCTATCCAGCAGTAATTGAGGTTTTCTGTGATGCTGTAGCAGCTTTCTGTGGTCATACAGGGACATCTGGTGGACACAGATGGTATGTACTCGTGTATTAGTACACTTAGATGTAGCATATACTTCATGTCTTAAATTGAATAAATAGTCGAATAATTATAATCAATGTGACTTCAAGACTCGAAAAGAGCATTCACATTAATTACTGCCCCGAGATTTAATGTTCTATAAATCTCTCATTATGTCCAAATGAAGTTCCAACAGTCAGGGGAGTAAAATGCTCTATAATCTGGATGTTAGAGGAAGATGCTCTATAATTTGGATCTTAAAGGAGGAAGATGCTCTATAATCTGGATATTGGAGGAGAACGATGCTCTATGATCTGGGTGTTAGGAGTGAAATCCAATATAATCTGGATGGTAGGTGGGAGATGCTCTATAATCTTGATGTTAGAGGAGGAAGATGCCCTATAATATGGATGTTAGAGGAGAAAAATGCTCTATCATCTGGACGTTAGTGGAGGGACGTGCTCTGTAATCTGGATGTTAGAGGAGGCGGGTGCTCTATAATCTGTACATCAGAGAAGGAGGGTGCTCTATAATCTGGAAGTTAGAGGAGGAAGGTGATCTATAATCTGGATGTTAGTGAGGAAGATGCTCTATAATCTGGATGTTAGGAGGAAGATCCAATATAATCTGGACGTTAGAGGAGGAAGATGCTCTATAATCTGGACGTTAGTGAGGAAGATGATCTATAATCTGTTATAATCTTGTGTGTAATCTCCATGGTAACAACGTGCTACATGGCTATTCGGGGCTGTCTGCTAATTCACTGCAGCAGCCATGAAAACTTTAAGATCGGATTTGGAAGCAGTTTACTTTGTCTTTCTCACGTTGTCAGAAGATGGGTGACAGATTGGATGTTTTTTTTTCTAATTCATAAATTTTATTCACTCTGTCACCAGAAGTCGTGTCTGACATGTCTGTGGACACCATTTACATTTGAAGGGAATTCTGTTGAATTCAGAGGTGAGAACATGAGAAGCTCCACAGAGACATTCCAGTGACGTTCTAATCCAAGGAAATATCAACCAAATAAAAATACTACCCGGCGATGCATGCGGCGACTTTTCTTACATTCTGATGTGTAAAAGATTAAAAATGAATCTTCAGTGAAGTCATAAAGTGTGTGCAGGCAGACAAACGTGGTTCTGAGGAGTTTATCGAGTCGCCATGTGGAGTTTTTGATATCAGTCCAGTTTCTCCTTTTGGTTTTTAACACTTTTTATTTTTTATTTTTTTTCTGTGGTGAATATTCAGAGCGCAGATTCACGCAGACAGTTTTCTTGGAGGTTCTGAAGTTCACCGTGGGAATGAGCAAACAACCCAAACTCTCCCTTCACCAACTGTGAGGCGAAGGAAGAGGCGTTGGGATTTATTCCCACGGAATGTTGGCGAACGTGAACCTCGATGAACCTCGATCCAGCGGCGACTGCTGAAGCCTCAGCTCAGATCTCAACCGCTTCCCATCTGCTGGAATGATAAAGAAAATGCCTGTAATATTCACAATTCATAAAATATGAACCCTCTAAAAAGAAAGACGTACTGAAAGGAGCTGGATTCTAATTTTTCCTTCCTGATTTTCCTTGTATTTCCTCCCAAACTGGGCACGAAAGGACTTTTCACTGTGGTTTAAAAGGGGGCCTGAAATAATTTGCTTCACCTGGCTGGAGAAAACGACCAATCAAGGTTAGTGGGAGGAGTTCAGAGGTGGGAGAAGCTCTACATGTTGATATAATTCAAATAGTGGAAACGTTTCAATCAGAAGGCAAACCTGTGTGGATGCTGAACGATGGAGTGATGTGTGATGATGAGGCACAGCAGGCAGCAAGACTTTTCAGCAAACACACCAAACAATCCCTTTAAAGGGTAAAAATGTTTCCAAAACCTGAACAAATCCAGGAAATCTATTAGATTTCACCTACAAAAGGATAAAGTCCAATGCTTAGCAATTGATGAAAAAAAATATTAATTGGAATAAATCTGTGGAATTCAGATCATAAGACAAAGTCGAGACAAATTTACAGTGAAAATGATTTTAAAGCAGACCCCCATCCAGCCTCAGCTCCGACTGAAGACACTCCATCAGGCTTCAGAAAGCTCCACAAACCAAAGACCAAAGAAATAGAAGTTAAATGAGATGCAGTCGTTTGCGTCAGAGCTTTTTGTTTTTTGTTCACCTTGAGTGAACCGTCGTCTCGGGATTAAAAGACCTGAACTGTCAAAAGCTTGTTGGTATGAAGGATCTGTGAGCTACTGCAGCTCAAACTTTAGATGGGTGGATGGATGGATGGATGGATGGATGGGTGGATGATGATGGATGGATGGTTGATGATGGATGGATGGATGATGATGGATGGATAGATGACAGGAAGGATGAATGCGTGGATGATAGATGAAAGGGTGGCCCGATGGATGGATGGATGGTGATGAATGGATGGATGGTGATGAATGAATAGATTGATGGATGGATGGGTGGGTGGATGATGATGGATAGATGATGATGGATAGATGGGTGGATGGATGGTGATGAATGGATGGATGGATAGATAGATGGATAGATGATGATGAGTGAAAGGATGGGTGGATGATGACGGATGGATGGGTTGGATGGATGATGGATGAAAAGATAGATGATGATGGGTGGATGGATGATGATGGATAGCTGGATGATAGATGACAGGATAGATGAATGGATGGATGATGATGGATGGGTGGATGACAGATGAAAGGGTGGATGGATGGGTGGATGACAGATGAAAGGGTGGATGGATGGATGGATGGATGATGGATTCTGCACAGATCAAGTCCAGAGAGAGTCCATGTTCATGAGGTCATGTTCAGTGATTTGGAAACAAACCTCCATCACCTCCATCATTTCTAAAACTGCTGCCTGAATCACCCGAAGACTCAGGAAGTGAACGAACCCGTTTAACCCTTTAATGACGTCCATAAGGTCCAGTGGGAATGCTGAAGTCCTCAGATGACAAAAGCTAGATCACGATTAACGACGGGACGAATATTAACGTTAATATAAGTCGTCTGGCAGCAGCGTCACAGCCTGTCGACAAGTCAACAATGGCACACTGATTAAATCAATATTGTAAAAAAAAAAACTGAATCGTTTTGAGGGTTTTACTGATGTTATTTCAGTTAAAGTGTTGATATGCTAAAGGTTTTGAGAGCTTTGGAAAAATCAGATTTATCACGTTTAGAAAATAAAAAAAAATGTGGCTCATTTCCTGATAACTGTTGAAGGAGCCAAGAAGCCCAGAATCTCCATCATCCAGGACATTTTGGTAAACGCTTCATTTCCTTCCCGTTTGCCTGATTAACGAGTAGAATCACTGGATGTGAATGTAAAAATGTTCAGATGTATGTGCTGCTGATGTTTTCTAGTGTTTCACTCGATGATGAAACTTGAACAAAGGGTCCGTGTTTCTGCGCCGCGGGGAAAACAAAGGACAGGAGTGGCCGTTTTTCGAATTCAACTCATTATTGCAGTAAAACTGGTACAGAGTAACAGATTACAAAGCTCATGGCACAGTCACTGAAAAAGAGAAATGAGGTGTGTATGTACAACAAGGAGGAAAAAGGAAGAAAAAAAAAAAGAAAAAAAAAAAAGTTAACATTTTGGCTAATAGAAACACCAGGGTAACATAAAAATGAAGATACTGTAATTCGGGAGATGACTTGATTATACAACAAAGAGAAAATATGAAATGAAGCATCGCAAAGAAAAAAAATAAAATTACTTAAAAAATACATTTAGCACTTACACAGACAGATTCAATCCTAGTGTTTAAACCTAGGTCCGATTCAAAGCAGCTTTAACTTTTGACAAAAAAAACAAAACAAAAAATGCTCAATTTTAATGGCAAAAACACTGAAAAAAGAAGGAGTGAAACTGCCTCGCACACGGTCGGATTTCTTTTTGGGGAAACAGCTGAAGAGATTGTTTGTTTGCTGACGATCTGCTCCTTTACATTAAGCAACACTCCAATCTTTTTTTTTCTTTCTCCAAATATATTATTTTTGAATCAGGTGCTGAAGGTCTTTCATTTAACATTCACATCAACATTTACAACTCATCTCCAAGAAAAAGGAACGCACAGAAGTCAGAGCGAGCCCGCAGCCACCAGGGGGCGCACAAAGTCAATTACATTTGTGAACGCTCTTTGGGTACCTCAGGTAGGATTTCATCGTCGTTTTACGTTAATCCTTAATTTACCGCCTACGACACAAGCTAAATCTTCAATAAGAAACTTTTATTTTCGAGACAAAATCTTTTATTATTTTTTTTTTTTTTTTACAACCACTTTTTTTTTTTTTTCTTTTTTTGAAAGATGAAAAAAATTCTTCTCATGGCGCTAGAAAAAATGTCTCATGTCGGCTCTGACGGAAGTCACGCTAGGGCAAGTGTGAGCGAAAGACGACGACTGGACTCATGGCCGGCAACCAAAAGCACGAACAGCACTGAGCACCACTGATCCAGACTACAGAAGTTGGCACCTGGCTACGAACACGACCTCACTTAAGAACCCAAAAAAAATAGAAGAACGGAACCAAAACAAGTTCATCGTCGCAATCATCGTCGCTCACCGGCAAAATCTCCGCCCACAAGAAAACCCCCCACAGGAAGTGGCTGACGACTATTTACACACACCTTCGCAAAAAATACAATAAAAATGGTAATGTCATGAGGCGTGGAGAGTCAAACGAACATCGCATATCTTTTGTGATTCCTCACGCCAACCCGCCGGTAACGTCCCACAGGTAAAAAAAACAACAAAAAAAAAACAACAACAACAGAATACTGAAAAATGTAAGAAAAAAAAAAAAGAAAAGTTTTTTGAACTTTTTGACTTCACTACATTTTCAATGTGACACATCTTTTCAACACACACTGAATTTTACTTTTTCATCTTTTTAACAAAAAAGAAAAAAAAACAATACAACATATTTCTAAAACACAAAATAACAACAGTCTACATGTAAAAATATAACTTTTACATACACAATTTTAAAATAATGGTAAAGTTTGCCATTTTGTTGCATACAATTTACAAATGTCTGTGTGTTGTTGTTGTTGTTGTTGTTGCCTTGGATAGT
Organism: Lipophrys pholis; assembly: GCF_963383615.2. NCBI lineage: Eukaryota > Metazoa > Chordata > Actinopteri > Blenniiformes > Blenniidae > Lipophrys > Lipophrys pholis. The sequence goes on along the minus strand of NC_137641.1, from coordinate 8,530,539 downwards.
GAGCGGTTAGCGGAGCCGCTGGAGCTCCGTTTTTGTCCTGCGCGTCGTGGGGGGGGGGGGGGGGGGGGGTCAGAGGGCGTTGTCATGGCAACAACAGAGAATACAACAAAGTCCGTTTGAGAATCGATAAACACTGAGGGGCCTCGCCAACGTCCGCCAGTTCAGTCTTCGAGAAAATAACTCCTCCCCGCGAAAACAAAAGTGAAAAGGAACAGAAGATGGCACCCTCGTTATATATCGTATATATTTTTTTTTGTACATTTATATATAGATTGATTTATTCAAATAGATTCTTTTCCAGTTTCCGTGCCTTCCTGTTGATTGGGCGGGTCAAAGTGACCACCGACAAAAAAACTGTCGGATAGCAAATTACGATGTCTTTTTGTCTTTTTATTTGTTTTTTGTGATTTTCTGTATTCGACATGTAAACCGCCGGAACAGACAAAAAAGTGATAAGAGAAAAGATTCTTCTTATAAAAGAGAGCGAGAGAGAGCGAGAAAGGGGGAGAAAAAAAAGGGTTTACAACATACGACCACACACTTTGTACTGAAGACTACATTGGCTCACGGACAAGCCGATCAAATATTGATAAAAAGCTGATAAGCTATAATACAAGAAGAGACGCGTGGTTCACCATGGAAACAGGGGCGGGGGCTTGGAACGGGGGGGGGGGGGGGTGGGGGGGTAGTCAGGGGTCATGGGGGCGCTGAGGGGATCGGGTAAGGACTGGGACTGGGAGGGGCTAGTTTTGCTAAATCAAGCGTCCGTCCCATCGGCTCAAAGCCAGAACACGCTGTCTACTTACATATAAGCGTACAGTACATTAAATACAGTTTTGTTTTGTTTTGTTTTTTTTTATTATCCAAAAAATACTTTTTTTTCCTTTTTAAGCTTTTTTTAAATTCCCAGGCCTGGTAAAAAACCTGACTGCATAGAACCTAACGACTAAGAACAGGTTTCCCTAAGCTTGCATCCTATTAAAAGACCAGGTAAATGTCCTCCTCTGGCAACTCCAATGATATGAACTCTAAAAAGGCACATTGGTAGAAGTGTGAATGTTCAAATTGCATCTGTGGGACTGGTCAGGTGGGGCGGGAGGGTGGGGGTGGGTGGGGCGGGAGGGTGGGGGTGGGTGGGGCGTGGCGGGGGCTCGGGTTCGGGGCCGATAAGGCTAGGGTGGGCAGAGCGCTGGGACTGGGCCTCAAACACAAAGATCCATTCAAACTCAGCTGGGAGGAACATTCCGGATCGACGCGAAAGAAACGCCGTGGATGCTCAAGCAGAAGTTCCAACTGGCCTTGTGGGTCGACAGAGCGTTCGGCTTGTTGCATAGCAGTAGTCATTCACTATTCCCTGTTGTACATTTTGTCTTTGCCAATCACACTTTTCCTGTCAACGCTCCTGAAGCACTCCAGACTGGTTCACCTTCGCTGTTGACGGGTGAAGGGTCCTCACGGGTTCTCCTACAGACGGTCTGGTTTCACATGCATTGGTGACCCATGATGGAGCTGGGGTCTGGGACCCAAGGCCGACGTCTGAACTCAGCTAATTGTGAGAAACACAAAGGCCGAAGCTGGAAACTCTAAAATCTGGCAGTGCTACAAGACGTTGTTTTCACTTGGTCTTTCATTGTTGGTGCCATCGACTCAGGATTTGATCATACCGCAGCAGCTTTCTGCTGACATTCTGGTCAAATCTGCTGTTGGGGCGGGGAGTGGTTCTCCCGGTTCCTTAAGTCCATCTAGTCATATTCTCAGACGGGTCTTTGTCGGAGCTGTGCTGTTCTTGCTCGGTTTTAGTTGTCGGAGGCAGCTCCCAAAAGAAAAGCTGTCCCAGTTGCTGTCTGTCCTCAAGGGACCACAAGGCCAGTGCAACAACTAAAAGAGACCGTCCTGATAGTTCCAGAATAATTCCCTGTGTTAAGAGGAGCGGGTGCGAAGCCCTGCCCCTGGTGATGGTACCTCGGGCAGGAGGCAGGTCTGAGGCTGGGGTCAGAGCGTTTGGGGTCACGATTGGCCACGAATCGAGCGACTCTTGTGAATCCAACACAGGAATGCTATGAATACTGTTGCTTGGCCCCCAGAAAAAAAATGACGCACCTTCACCCTGATGATTGTTCCCTCGATTCCCCCGAAGCTGTGGATTCCCTGTTGGAGCTCTCGGGGCGTGGTCTCCCTCGCAGTGACACCCGCGGGTAGAATGATTCGGTCTATGTGGTCAGGGAATGTGCTAAATGTGCAGGAAGTTTCACTTCACACAGTCGATCGTCGTTTTTCTGCAGCGCTCTGCCCAGCGAGCCTCTGACCATCTGCCTTCTGTCCCGCTGCCGCCCATCGTCTGACCACGGAAACTGACTGGGGACGTTTGCTGGAACTCTTACTGAACTACAAACCCACAACCAAGAGCACCAACAAAGACATCAAGGCCCCCTCCGCAGTTTAGAAGTACACTTTTTCTTGACATTGAACACTGCATACTGTTGTGCATGTCTTCTAATGTAACTCCTCCACCTTCCGTAACACCATCAGCCCAGTCCCCACAGCCACTGATTGAGTTACTGATTCAATGATTGATTCTCTTCCTCCCAGTAGATACACACCAACAACGATAGATCAGATTGTATATGGTGCCGTAACAAGATGTTGAGACTGGTGTGTGTGTGTGTGTGTGTGTGTGTGTGTGTGTGTGTGTGTGTGTGTGTGTGTGTGTGTGTGTGTGTGTGTGTGTGTGTGTATGTGTGCGCGCGCGCGAGGTGTTTGGGGGAGTTGGTGGGGTCTGAGTATGCAGCCTTCATGTCTTCACTGTGTTTCAGTTCAGTTTGATTCTGGAGTGTATCTGACCGGTTTGCATCCAGGAGGCTGCAGGCACAGCTTCGTCCACAGTGTGGCGTTAGATTGCCGTTCAGAGCTTGCGCCGCGTTCAGCAGCTGCTGCGCAATGATGCTATTTTATTAAAAAAAAAAAAAATCTCTTCAAACACTTTGTGATATGTTTTGTTCCGTTCCGAACATCCCTCCCCAGCCCCCTCCCTCCTCGGTGCCGGCGCCCACGTTGCACTTTTTAAACAAGTTTTTGTCATTTTTTTTTTTCCTTTTCTCAATATATATAATTATATATATATATATATATATACTATATATATTTATATAGAACCCTTTTGTTTGACAAAACTGTGAATGCTGATAAAACACGTAGAACAAGAAGAATTTCTTGAATGATGTGGTTCCGAAGGCGTGTGTCCATCGCCGTCACTTGGTGTCGGAAGCCGCCGCCTGCTGGCAGCCGCCGCCGCCTGCTGGCAGCCGCGCTGACGGCGGTCGCGGTAACGTCTCCACAAACAAGCTCCAGTTCACCTCAGCTGGAAATGCAAAGTGGTGAAAGCGACGAATGTGACTGTGCAGTTGGTGTTGTTGACGGGAGACGGTGGCCGGGGGAGGGGGGACGGGAGGGAGGGAGTACGACGCCGAGCTGAGCGGTCAGGCCGAGGGTCCAGGAGAAGCTGATTGGTCAAGGTTGAAGTAAACGGGTTTGATCGAACGCCAGGTTGCCATGGAAACGCTGTCAGAGGAAGTGGTCGGTCATCATCTTGATGAACTCTGGCAGCTTGGACCTGGACGGGACGAGACGGGGGGCGGGGGGGTTAGGGAGAAAATCCACACGTTACACGCCAACGCGGGAACCAACACGCTAACTCTGCAGCTAGCGGCCAGGACCTACGTTCTTCAGTAAAGATGGAAACATACGCCAAGAAACAAAGAAATGAGTTCTCTCGTCCAGGGCTGACATAAAGACGGCCACCAGTCTCTTCTTTTAGCCCTGGTCGACACTTTTTTTCTCATTTTACAAATGGTTGTACGTGAATGACGAAAAAAATTGCCCAAAAGCAAAAATGCTAGCGACGTTCCGAAGAAGCTCAGGAGCAGAACCGCACCGAGGCGATTGAGGATCCAGGAACAAACTGTTCTGTTCTCGTGTAGCATGCTAACACCGCTACCACAGTACTGAGGATTCGGCTCAACACTGCCACCTGGCGGTCGAAGGAGGAACGGCACGCGGCACAAAATGTGCTTCTATTGAATGTCACACTGGAGTGTGAATGTGATCAGCAGTGTAATAAACAATAGAAGTTGAATCCATTTAGTGTGCGTCATGACGGAAGAGTTCGCTGAGACGCTTCGTCTTGGTTTCTGTTCTCATTTTGTTTATCTTACAGTTTCTTGAGAACACTTTTATTTTGAGCTTTTCTGGCGAGCTCGTCGCAGGTTAAGATCTTTTCATTTCAATTCGCTAAACTCTGTGACTGAACCTCACTCCTAATCATATGGAATGTCTTCCGATCAGATTAAACTCAAACGTAAAAGTGAAGTTTGATGTTGATTTTATCGGAGCAGACTTTCTGTTTTGACGTCAGAAGAAAACCAACAAAATAAGACGATTCACAAGAACAATCCTTGAGTGTCCGTCCTCCGGCGATCATAAATATCCACATCAAAATTTCACTGGTAATAAAAAAAAATAATAAAAAATTGATTCAAATCAAATTTCGACAATCTGGATAATTATTTGGTACTTTTCTTCCCTTTCCTTCAACCTGAAAACTTCTGCCACGAGAAAAACGTAAGAAATGAGCTGAACTTGACATTGAACCTCCTCTGACAGTGAACATGCAGACACAGGGAGCGACAGGAGCACAGGGGGGGGAGGGGGAGCAGCGCAGAGTAACAGTCACACATCAAAATCACACTTACTGCCAATCTGTTGTTACCATGTACCCAAACCAGACAGAAACTAACTGGATTTCAGAGCTGAGAGACACTCGGTCTGTGCAGGTTTGAACCGGTTCTGTCCTGAAAACCAGGAGGGAAGATCAATGCACCTCAGATCGCTTCAATACTGGGAGATGAATTTTACCGTCATTTTTTTTGTAAACAAGCTGTGTGAAACTTTTAATTCTTTGAAAACTCAAAATGAAAAATCTGAAGCCTTTTTGGTTTCAGTCTCGAAAGATTTCACTTGGTAAATCATGACTTCTGTTGTTTGAAGTATTAAAAATAAAGTAAATGCTTGAAACTTACTAGATTATATCTTTTTTAAGTGCAGAAAGTACTAAAACTAATGAGTCATTTTCTGAGACGCAGAACAGGATGAACTAAACGTCAACGACCGTCTCTCTGGTATCTGGTACGGATCCTCCTGTGGTGTAAAATAACTTAACTTGACAGTTTTGCTTTCAGATAATAAAATGATCTGTAATTTGGTTTTTAGCCAGAAATTCACAAAATGATTTCCCCCCAAAATTCTCATTGATGATTATTTCCTCCACACAGTAAGAACATTAAAACAAATTCCCTTTTGCTTTAAACTACTCATGTATTGGTCATTTTGGAAGCTTTCAGGTATTCTAGAGTTGTTTATTTATTTTTTTTAAATCTGAGGTTTTTTTTTTTCCATCTTTGGTGACGAGAACGTTCCAACAGGTTTCTGATGATGTGACTGAACTGGTTTCAACGTGCACAGACAGAACGTGATCGAATCCCCAAAACTCTCTCAGCTCTCTCATTTTGCCAAACTTAAAAACCAAAACGTTCTTTTCCAATTGATTGGCTGTGAACCAAAACGTTAAGGTGAACACCTGATGAGGTGTGCTTTGTGTTTTTCTGAAAGTTTCTGGTCTGGTTTCTTGTCCTCTGATAGTCTTTGCTTGGAGTTAGAGGTACAACAGCAGATTAGTTTCTAAGTGAAATCTTCTGACCATTCAGGGGGGAGGAGATGTTGCCTGGGCTTTACATTTGTCCCATGGGGTTGGGCCCGTCGCCCATGGTGGCGGCGGCGGCGGCGTGGTGCGCGGCGGCCAGCGAGAGCGGGGTCCCGTCCGACGTCACGGTCACCTTCTCCTCCTCGCGGCGCTTCAGGCAGGCCGCCTTGGGATTGAGGTTTCGCTCTGAGTGAGAGAGAACGCTCGTCAACATTTCTGCAGCTTTCAGTTGTTTGTTTCTGAACACGAGCAACAGGTGCTACTGCTGCCCCCTGCTGGACTTCTCACGGCACCGCATGAACCAACCCCAGGTTTTCGTCTCCTTCAACATTTGTAAAGGTACAATCAAGCTTTTTGGACACGTTAAAACCCGGAGGAAAAAGTCTCATCGAGTGAAAACAGCATTGTCATTCTGTTGGTATGTTCCAGTCGTATAGAGAGCTGCAGTCATACTGTTGGTATGTTCCAGTCGTATAGAGAGCTGGAGTCATACTGTTGGTATGTTCCAGTCGTATAGAGAGCTGGAGTCATACTGTTGGTATGTTCCAGTCGTATAGAGGAGCTGCAGTCATACTGTTGGTATGTTCCAGTTGTATAGAGGAGCTGCAGTCATACTGTTGGTATCTTCCAGTCGTATAGAGGAGCAGCTGCTGTCACATACTGTTGGTATCTTCCAGTCATACAGAGCGGCAGTCATACTGTTGGTATGCTCCAGTTGTAAAGAGGAGCTGCAGACATACTGTTGGTATGTTCCAGTTGTACAGAGGAGCTGCAGTCATACTGTTGGCATGTTCCAGTCGTATAGAGGAGCTGCTGCCACATATTGTTGGTATGTTCCAGTCGTATAGAGCTGCAGTCATACTGTTGGTATCTTCCAGTCGTATAGAGGAGCTGCTGCCACATATTGTTGGTATGTTCCAGTCGTATAGAGCTGCAGTCATACTGTTGGTATCTTCCAGTCGTATAGAGCTGCAGTCATACTGTTGGTATCTTCCAGTCGTATAGAGGAGCTGCTGCCATAAACTGTTGGTATGCTCCAGTCGTACAGAGCTGCAGTTACATACTGTTGCTATGTTCCAGTTGTATAGAGTATACAACAGCACATCTATGCTACCAGCAAAGGGAACCTTCTTGAAGCAGTTTAATGATTGTATAAAGTAGATTTTGAGGCGGAGTGTCACGCCCCCTGTGGACACTGACCTCGGACTTGCTGCTCCAGACTGAGGATGACGGCCACGGCCTGGTGCAGGATCAGTAACTTGGTCTGCGGCTTGTCGCTCTTCAGGTGCAGTTGGACCATCCTGCCCAGCTCTTTGAAGGCCTCGTTGATGTCGCGGACACGCAGTCGCTCCCGCGCGTTGTTGGCCATCCTCCGCTCCCGCTCGCGCTCCATCTTCTGCTCCGGGGACAGATCCTCGTCGTCGTTGTTGCTGCAGTGGAAAACGGCGGTTATGAGGGGGAGGAGGAGGAGGAGGAAGACAAGAGGGGAAGGTTTCAAGATGAAGACAAATGTTTTGCATTTCTCTGCACTCATCTTTGCAATAAGCGAGAACAGAATTCGGGATGAGGAATACGCAAGCGTAATTCACACGGCTAAATGCTTTTAACAATGACGTAAACTGAGTTAGTCCTATAGCGCTAAGCTAACACAGGCCGCTACTTTCCTGGTGATGCTGATCAGGAGTCTCAGACATCCGTCTTAATCCACATCATCAACACTCATTTTAATCTCTGCTCAATGACACAAATAACTGATATATCCAGAAACCATGTTGACAAAAGCTTTCAACACGCTTGTTTTTATAGATTCAGCCTCATAGTGCAAATTACATGCTAAAGCTAATGAGCTATCAGTACACTGATCGGGGATCTGTTGGAGGCTGAGGGCCTTCGTCAGGGTCCCAAGTTCTTCATCTATGTTCCTTACCTTTGATTTCACACATGCTTGCATCATCATCATCATCATCATCATCATCATCATTGACAACATGACCGCCACCATCATGTATGATTTCTGGATTTGGGATCCAAATGTGTCTGATTCCAGTCCTCCTCCGGGCTAAAGCTAATGTGATAAACTGCTTGTTCATCATGGAGGGACGAAGGCTCCTCAGACGCCTCCAGGACAAGAACAGCCAACAGTTTTCATCTCTATTGCTTCATAATCAGCTTCACTCATGTGCTCAAGACGGCATTTCACACTCGGTTCACTGTCGTTGTTGGCGTTGCTTTTCCTTGTCCGGAGGCGTCGAGTCAGCACTTCTTTGTGAATATTGACTCGTTGGCTCTACTCTCGTGCGTGAGAAGCAGCTAAAACCAGGCTCAAGACCGTGGAGAGACTGAGGGACTCAGCCAGGAGCCAGCAGGCCACCGGGTGGACGCCGGGACTCGGTTCAGATGAACTCTCTGTGTTAACTGTTGCATTTAGCTGCTTCTCATCACACTTGGTCACTTCATCAAAGTCCAGAGGCTGGTTCCCCAAACACTCCAAGCTTCAAGTCCTTCCGACGACTCTTTGGGCGACGAGTCTGCTTATTTCTTTCTCAGGTAGATCTTGTATTTGAGAACCTTTTAAGTCTTTTAAGAATTGTGAATAAAACCAATTACAAGTTAGAAAATTCCCTCATGAAAATTGAGGTAAATACATTTTGTAGAGATTCTTAGTATTACCAGATAACTAGTATTGATTGACAATTACAAAGAAAGTCACATGACTGGAAAAGGCATGCCAGTAGAATAACACTAATAATATTCCCCTAAATCTCCTGACTCTACAGGCCATTGACGTCTCCACCGTGTGCGTCTCTTCACACGTGGAAGCAGGAAGGTCTCGAAGCGCCAGAGTGTTTTGGGGAAACAAGGCTTGTCCCGGCCCAGCTGAGGGGTTTGATGGAAGCGAACGTCTGAGGGGCGGGCGGGGTTACCTAGATCTTGACCTATCAATTCCTTTGAGATCCTTGCCGTCCGGGTCCTCCTTCTTGGCATCCAGGGATTTGGAATCCTGCAGGAGGTTCTCGTCGCCCTCGTCCTCGGACTTGATCTCGGAGCTGACGGAGGAGGCGCTCTGACCCTGAAGGCCTCCAGACAGAGCTGTGAGGGGAGGAGCGATGCTTTTGAGAAGGTCTGTTCTGCTGAACCAAGGCTACAGACACAAATTCATCGTTTTCCAACGACACCGACATGACGACCGGTGACCTTCAGACACTGCTGCTACCAGCTCATGTTCTGGTAACCCGTTAACTCACCCGACAACACATCCACCCATCCATCATCCATCCATCATGACCTCTAAGCACTTCAAATAGAAACGTAACTTAGACGAGGAGTCCTGATATTGTTATGAAGGTTCCCGTCATGACAACATGTGGCGAATGAGGAACTGGTGTAACGCAGTCGATTGACCGTGGGTGAGTCACACTACAAATGAACTGCCTCTCTCTCCTCCGACTGTGTCTCTCTCTCTCTCTTCTCTGGCTGTCTCTCTCTTTCTCTCCTCCAACTGTCTCTCTCTCTCTCTCTCCTCCACACAACACTGGTCTTTATGGATGTCATTGGGACGCTGCCAGCATCTCAGTCAACACAAAACACTCAAGCACTGTTCTCTCACACACACACACACACACACACACACACACACACACACACACACACACACACACACACACACACACACACACACACACACACACACACACACACACACACACACACACACACACACACACACACACACACACACACACACACACACAAACAGCCAACTGTCGGCCATTTTGAATCTCCGTCTGTGTGACTGGAGGCCTTTTGTCTGCAGCCTTGAGTGACGGGCCGGTGTTTGTTTTGCGCGACTCTTCGCGTACAATCGGCTGTTGTGTGTCACTGAAAGTCGAACTTGTGGAGGGAAAGAGGCGGCGCCTGGCCTGTTGGTGTTGGTCGTGGTGCATGGTACCTCCGTCAGGCTCGGTCGGCCTGTTGTCTCTCATTTACTCACTCTGGATTGGTGTTTTAGGGAGTATTGACGTAGCATTAGCATCAATCCACGCAGTGAAAGGTGAAAAAAAAATTAATAAATAAATTTGAGGAAATTTCGCTGTATTTTGCGTCACAAGTTATTTTCTTTTTAAAAAATCCCCCCTTCTTCAGGTTTTGTGAAAATGCAGTCAGGAGGCAAAACAACGATTTTTAATCCTAAAGTTTATACACCAACAGGATTTTGATGCTACTATGTCGCTGGACCGTCGATCTCCAGATCAGAATGTGCTGGTGTGGCTCCTGGACGATACGACTCAGCTGTGTTTACCCACAATGCACTGCAGGGTGAAGCTGGTGGAGCTCCAGGGGCCTTTTGTGGATTTCAGTTTTGTGGGGAAAAGTCAGAATAATAGTCACGTTATATCCGATTGGAAGCAAGAATGAGACTCTGGAGTTCAGACGACTTCCTGCAGTGTTCTGGTGTGTTTGGTGTTTTGGAAAAGCGGAGAGGGAAGTAATTCTCAGTAAATGAGTCGAGTTGTTGCTATAAATACAAACATTTACGTGGCTGATATGAAGCTATTTGTGCTCATGTGACGGTGCTCTTTCTTCTTTTATATTTAGATTTTAGTGTGTCTGAGTCCTCTCCTGGGAACTACCGGGTAAAAACAGTCATTCTGAATTTACAGTGCACAGAAACATTCTGTCAGATGTTTATTGAAGTAAATGTGTTGTGCAACATTAATGACTAATACCTTGAATGACTTCTGTGAATAATACTGTGGGCTTTCCTATTCCTATTTCCCACAGTTACTTTGGATTTGTTTGGCAGGATTCAATAATCACGTACAGAAATTTGAATAAAATACGTCAACATCTAGCAACTATTGGTACATTAGTTTGGTTTGGGGCTGTTTTCTATTTTCTACCATATTATAATACAGACTAAAAGCGAAAAGAATGTCAAAGTGTTGAACAATGTATATGATGGGAGTTTTATGGATCAGCGTTTGTGATGAAATCAGACTAAATCAGCCGTGGTGCTTTAAATGAGGTGGATGTGAATATAAATGGAAACTATACTTTAATGTAAATGATAGAAGTTCGTCTTTGTCTGGAAAGTGAGAAGACGAGAGCGACGAGGAGGAAAGTGCAGCTCTGCTGCAATCATTGTGCCAAAAACTCTCTAATGCTCTTTATTTACAGTGGCTGCACAGCCTACAGTGTGTGTGTGTGTGCGTGTGTGTGCGTGTGTGTGTGTGTGTGTGTGTGTGTGTGTGTGTGTGTGTGTGTGTGTGTCCATCTCTCACCTCATTACACACTTGGCTGTTGTTGCCGCTGGCTGAACTTTGCTGCCAGCGGAGTCATTTTCAGCTTTTAAAAAACGAGCTCGAGGCAAATCACACACACACACACACACACACACACACACACACACACACACACACACACACACACACACACACACACACACACACACACACACACCCTCTCCATATTTATATCGCGCGCACGTCCGTTTGTTTACGTTCCTCGCTAAATCTTTATTTTTATTTTTTTAACTGCGTGTGTCAACTTTGGGAACCTGATGCTTCATGTTCATCGTGTCGCCCACACATCGCTGATTATTTAATGCTTCCTCTTCTTTTATGGCTGTTTTTCCTCCAGCTGCCGGCAGGTATTCCTCCTTTTGTTTGAAATATTCCAGCAGGAGGAGGGAAACGGTGGTGTCTGGTCACATGACTTCACAGAAACAGGGACAAACTGTCTAAAGCTGCTGGTTTGACTCGTTTCTGGCCCGTCAGCTCTCCTTTCATCCTCTGTTCCTCTTTCTTATCATGTTTTAATCTGTCTATCCTCTTTTTCTGATTGTCGTGGCTCTCACAGGCCGAGAGCCTCTAAGAACCACAGCAGGTAAAAACTGGAGCTCACATTTACCCGCTGAGTCGCTTTAATTCTATTTTATATTTGATAAAGTTTTTTTCTCTTCTAATATTGACGGGGAAATTTATTTGTGCCTTTCAAAGCAAATTATTACTATTTGAATGGAAGACTCTTAATACGGTTATTCGCTTGTTTTTTATTAATACTTAAACAAAATGAGGGTTAATAATAATTTAAATAAGTTACTATTAATAAGAAATGCTGTAAAATATTTCTACATAAGTATTATCATAGTATTATCACAATAATAATAATAATAATAATGATAATCATAATAATAATAGTCTATTGCATTGCAGATATATATAAAAGATTTGCATATTTACAAGTGAAATGCAAATTTTAAATTACCGCTAATTACTGTTGATTGACAATAAAAACTTTTCTTTTCTTCATATATTTTTTTTTCACTGTTTCACATCTTTCCATCCACATTTGAGAACCTGTCAGTGTACCTGCACATTTAGCTCCACTTTCACAGCTCGATCGCATCACTTCCTGTCAGGTTTCACATTTCTTAATGTTTCTTATCATTTGAGGTTAATATCAGGAGGTTATATCTGCAGCCTCCAGGGTGAAAGTGTGTGTTTCAGACGGGGTGAGAGTCGGGGCTCACCGCGGTACGGGTCTGGCTGGTTCAGGTCCGGCGAGGTGGCGGACTGGACCGGCAGCTGAGGCCCCGGCCCCTGGCCCCCCATGGAGTGGCTGCTGCGCAGCCCGCCCACGCTGCTGCCGTCTTCTCTGTGAGAGCCCACCTGGAGGGGGAGAGAGGGGACTGTCAGCGGGAGTACTGCAGGGGGTAATCTGACTACTTTCCAATGTTGATCTGCAAGGACGGTAAGATTAAGCGATTTAAAAAGAAGTCTGACTGCTCCTGTAAATCAGGTTATTTCTCCAATGACTTGTTAAATTTGCAGCTGCAGGTCGATCCGATGACTCCGTGGAAACAAGATTCATGATGTCGGCGCTCGCGTTGATGTCGTCAAAACAGAAAAAATTATTCAACCTGAAGGGGGGGGGGGGGGGTCACAAAAGTCTACCGGAGGGGGGGGGGTTATATGGCTGTGCATCCAACACCAGGAGATATGAGAATATAAGAATATTCTGGGTTCACACAAACACAACATATCACTTCAAACCAACATATTTCATCACTGCAAAATGATGCGCGCCAATGATTTATACATATTTCACTTTAAATTTAGAGGCAGTTCTCAAAGTGGCCGGTGGGCCTCCTTGGGGGGGGGGGGGGGGGGGGGAGCTTCGACCCACAGGACGACTGACAAATATGACTTCAATATAAATCTTTTGGATTAAAAGTACATGTTTCATCTAATGAATCTAAAGTGGATCGCACCTGTTTGAAACAGTCCTGGACATTAAACTAGTGAACAACGTGAAGCTGAACGATCCGCAGCGACACACCTGATGCCAACATTCACCTGAAGACAAACACTGAGGATCGATCCCCACACAGGAAGCAGCAACAAGAGAGCTCCACTCTTTCATTCTTTTCTGTAAACACCTCGTCGCAGCATCCTCCAGGGAGGTTCACAGCCTGAGCTTCAAGTAAAATAGAAACAGGAAGTGATGAAGTTTGATGTTCAGAGATGTGATGTGTTTCTGCCTTCCTCCCCTCCAGCTAGTGCGGTTCCACTGTTGCCCTGTTGAGGGCGCCATCTGCCTTCCTAAGACCCTGAACACCATCGTCTGGCTCGCCTTCCTCCCATCGCTCCTGACAGTTTTGAGCTTCTCTGTGTGTGTGTGTGTGTGTGTGTGTGTGTGTGTGTGTGTGTGTGTGTGTGTGTGTGTGTGTGTGTGTGTGTGTGTGTGTGTGTGTGTTCATATTTGCATTTCTAACATGTATATTTACACTTCATCTTTTTTGGCTATTTTTTATAACATTTTTAGGGAAATAAAGTGTTTCTGATTGTTTTTAGGTTTTTCC